>NC_084731.1:97022385-97029885 GCF_033978785.1 Entelurus aequoreus
GGATTTAAAAGTGGGAATTTTTTTTTACAAATTCCATTGGTCAACTTTTTTTTTTTTTTTTTTTTTTTAAATTCTCTTTGGGTATTTCATCATGCACTAATCAGGAAAACATAATTTTATGATATATATACAAAAGTGCTCCATACTGGCATATATAGGTCATTAACATATGGAAGAGATGTGCATCTTTTACAAAAGTGGATTTAAAACTTCCAAAAAAAAAGAGTTGGTGGGTGGGGAAAAAAAAGTCAACCAATCATAGGACAAACACACATGCACAAAGGTGAGTTAAAATATGTTTTGCCAAAAAAAAAAAAGACAGAAAAAAGGCATGCAGATAAAATACAACATATTTTATTCTGTCAATATTGCAATTGAAAGTCTATAATTTTAAAGCTAATTGTCTTTTTTCACCTGCTTATGTTTACAAGAATACAGCAGTCAAGCAGCCAATGCAATCTTCTTTGTGCAGACAATTTGTATGCACACACACACACACACACACACACACACACACACACACACACACACACACACACACACACACACACACACACACACACACACACACACACACACACACACACACACACACACACACACACACACACACACACACACAATCCCCCGCGTAAAAGTGTTCCACGTCCCCCTTGCGGCGAATAGACCCTCCGTTTGTGTGCGTCATGGGTGCGTGTGCGTGCGCGCAGCGCCATGGACCTCACGAATCCATGCCAAATAATTGTGGCGAGATCATTAGGACGAAGAGGCCCGCTTGAAGCTGCACGGCACGGCACGGAACTCCTCCGTGGGCGGGGTGGGGAATACTTCAATGTGTCTACATTGTCATGCGCTCGGACAAGCGGTAGGAAATGGATGGCTGGATGGAAGATAAATAATACTGATATCAAACGCGCGCAGTTTTGTTGCATGTGTGCGCAGTGAATTGTGTTTATATAGCGCTTTTTCTCTAGTGACTCAAAGCGCTTTTACGTAGTGAAACCCAAAATATCCAAGTTGCATTTAAACCGGCGTGGGTGGCACTGCATGGGTGCAGGTGGGCAACGTGTCTAGCCCGAGGACACAACGGCAGTGACGAGCAGGCATCGAACCTGGAACCCTCATGTTGCTGCCAAGCGAGCTATGCACAAATCCACGAGGAAAAAACACCAATACAAAAAAAGCGCACATGTGAGTTTTCCCAATTTATTTAGAATAATTTCCACTAACTTTGTGAAACTTGCGTCACTTTTTGAGCGTCTCCAATCCCCTCCCTGACGTCATCAAAGCGAGTGCGTAAAATAAATACTTTTTTTTGTATATTTAGCCCACATTTTTCTACGCTCTTCACACGCTGGCTGCGTCAATTAATGCGCACGTTAATTACGCACGGAGTTTTTTGTTGGGTTTTTTTTTGCGTGTATTATGAAAATAACGTGTATTAATGCTTTAATGCTTTAATAAATACATTTTGAATCGCTTCATAACATATTGGAATATAATAACGTCCTTCCTATTATTTTCATTTGGGTGAAAAATGTGGGCTAAATAAACCAACAAAAAAAAAAAGTCCTTATTTTACGCACTCACTCGTCCTATCGTCCAGGGCCGCTCCGAGGCGCGTCTCTCCGGGGGGGGCTCCTCTCTTAAATTAAAAAAAAAAAGACTGGCCCGTCCCGGTGCTTCGTCCTTATTGGTCAGGTGGGGGCGTTGCCCACCACGTGACGCGGCGTCTTAAGCGTGTACTTCCACGCACGTCTCGGCGCTGCTTTCTTCGGGGTTGGAAGTCTTCTCGTCGGAGAGCGGAAAGTGTAGCGGACGGGCCGGGTGCGCGCTCGTCATCATTTGGAGGAGGCGACGCGCGCTCTATCTCTCTGACGCGCGTATACGCACCCACGCACGCAGCCGGCGCGCACGCTCTCACACGCCCGGAGACGCTCTTGTCGCCGCAGTCAATCACCGGCACCGACCTGCACGGATCTTTTTTCCTCTTTTTTTTTTCCCACTCCCGCGTAGACGCGTGAGTACAAACTGTGCGCGGGTGTTGTTGACGTTTTGTTGTTGTTGTTGTTGTTGTTGTGTAAAGTCCTGGCCATATGTCGGTTTATATTTGGCCTGACGCTAACTTGTACGTTTATTTTGGAAGAACGTTCCAAACTATGTGCGCGCCACCGACGCGCAGACGACTGAAAGAATCAAGGCTGAACTTTAACGCTCCTGTCAAGTTTTAAAAAGGAGGGGGAACACTCTGGAAATTGTATTTTGAGGTGCAAAATAATAATAAAAAAAGTTGCTTTTTAGCCAAAGTGCTTTAAGTAATGTTAAATAGTTGACAAAGAGTGTCCTGTTGGTTTACTTTAAAATAAACAAAGACATATTTTTTTTAAAATTTAACATTAAAATAAGTATTTATTGAGTAAATATGTGTTGGTCCTGCAATGAGGAGGATGGATGATGGATGGAAGAACAATTTTAGATATTTGGCTCACACAGACACACAACTTTTGCATCTGATTTGACTTAATTAAACAAAAAGCAAAGACATGGTGCAATCCTCATGTGTGTGTGTGTGTGTGTGTGTGTGTGTGTGTGTTTGTGTGTGTGTGTGTGTGTGGGTTAGTTTGGAGGATGCTGTGAACGCAAAAATAAAGTGTATGCTTTTATGAGTTTGTTTGGTAAATTGGATGTCAACATATTTTGACTTAAACGCCAAATGAATTGCCTGCAAAGTTCCTTCTAGTGTGGACAGGATAAAAGTGTTTGCTTTTTCCACGCATGTGCTCTTTTTTTTCTGCATTTTTCTATTCAAATCAACTCTTCATTGATGCACAAATTCCTTTAAAAAAATTATTATTTTCACACAATTTAAAAGCACCTCACTAAGCACTTTTTTTTTAATGTTTGTTTGGACTTCATGTTTGAAATCCTGCCAGTCAAGTGGAAAAATGTACTAAAATGGTGTTATAACTCTGATTTTAAATTCTTCAATTAAACCCTAATGAATTTGTATTGTGTGTGTGTGTGTGTGTGTGTGTGTGTGTAGTTGCAGTGCCCCTTATCCCACCCACGGTCATGTCGGTTTAGCTGCCCTGCGGGATGCCTGATCATGACAGCGCCGCGCTCCTAACCAAACAGACCAAGCGTAGACGCGTGGACATCGGGGTGAAAAGGACCGTGGGCGGCGTGACCGGGATCCTGCTCGACAGCATGAACCTGCAGTCGCACAGCCCCGATCGGGACGGGGACCTCTCGCTGGTCGCCCGCGGCCACGGCGGCAACGGCAACGGCGACGGGGAGAAATCCAACGTTCTGAGGAAGCTGCTGAAAAGGGCCAACTCGTACGAGGACACCATGATGCCTTTCCCCGGGGCGACTATTATCTCGCAGCTTCTTAAGAGCAACATGGGAAAGAATGGCGGGAGTGACTCCGGCTTTCAGGTTCTTGTTTATTTTTCATCATTTTCTTGTTCATAATTCCGTCATTTGTTACTTAAAGTAGGCTTGTTGTGCTTTTCAGGGCAGTGGAGCTCTGTCCAGTGGGGGCTCGGAGATCCAGGCCGAGGACGGCTGCAGCAACGCCTCCTCCCAAGACCGGGACAGTCCGTCCAACTGCATTTCCCCCGGACCCTCTCTCCCTTTGGCTCCGCCTTCTTTCGGGCGACCGACTTCCAACCTCAGTTCCCATACTGTTCAGCCGCTCTCCATCACGTCATTTGACTTTGACAGGCTGTCAGATGAGCACCTTCGGGCGAAGCGGGCCCGGGTGGAAAACATCATCCGTGGCATGAGTCATTCCCCGCTGGTCCAGCCCAGCATTGCCGGTAACCACGGCAAAGAAACCAACTTCGACAATGAGAGGTGCAGAAACGGCGGTACTAACGAGCACAGAGGCATCAGTCACGGCCACAGCCGAAGCGACCGCACCTCTTCCCTTCTCAGCTCTCCAGGTTTACGAGCCGGCGGGGTTAGCGCCGGCGAGGTCTACCGGGAGAACAAAAGGAAGCAGCGCCTGCCTCAACAGCAGCAAAGCTTCCCGCAGCTGGTGTGTTCCAGGCAGGAGCAGCGACAAGAGGAGAGGAGGCAGCTGAAACTGCAGCTGGAAGACATGCAGGTGGGTCACCAATGGATCTTTGGCATTCATACATTGCTGGTTTAGATGGCGGTTCTTAAACCGCCGTGAACCGTGCCCCAACCATGGCAGAAACACTTGCTCAACACGTTTTGAACACGACGCCAAGGCAGATTGGTGCGGTAGTTACCATGTTCATTTCGGGAAAGTCCTGCAGGTCAATGTGACAGCCGGATTATGTCTGTGATAACAAGATATTTTTACGAATCTCTGGGTGCAAATGCGTAGGCTGCCGTTCTTTACACAGTGAAAGGTGTTTTGGACACGGTCTATTTCAAACCGTCAAGATCGTCTACCATGAATTGATTTACGTGGACCCCGACTTAAACAAGTTGAAAAACTTATTCGGGTGTTACCATTTAGTGGTCAATTGTACGGAATATGTACTGTACTGTACTGTGCAATCTACTAATAAAAGCTTCAATCAATCAATCAATCAATCGGTTTATTTTTGGGGCGGTTGTCAGGGTTCATGGCGAATGGACCAGGGTTAAAAGTTAAAAAGTTAAAGTACCACTGATAGTTACACACAAACACTAGGTGTGGTGAAATTACCCTCTGCATTTGACCCACCCCCTTGTTCCACCCCCTGGGAGGTGAGGTGGCCACGTTTGGGAATCATTTTGGTGATTTAACCCCCAATTCCAACTTTTGATGCTGAGTGCCAAGCAGGGAGGTAATGAGTCCCCCTTTGTTATAGTCTTTGGTATGACTCGGCCGGGGTTTGAATTCACGACCTATCGATCTCAGGACGGACACTATAACCACTGGGCCACTGAGCAGGGTTGTGTGCGGTGTCACACGATCTTTGGCGAGGACACTATCTGCTCTGATTTTGGTGATTCAACCCCCAATTACAACCTTTGATGCTGAGTGCCAAGCAGGGAGGTAATGAGTCCCATTTTTTATAGTCTTTAGTATGACTCGGCCGGGGTTTGAATTCACGACCTATCGATCTCAGGACGGACACTCTAACCACTAGGCCACTGAGCAGGGTTGTGTGTGGTGTCACACGATCTTTGGCGAGGACAGTATCCGCTTTGAATTTTGGTGATTCAACCCCCAATTCCAACCCTTGATGCTGAGTGCAAAGCAGGGAGGTAATGGATCCCATTTTTATAGTCTTTGGTATGACTCGGCCAGGGTTTGAATTCACGACCTATCGATCTCAGGACGGACACTCTAACCACAAGGCCACTGGGCAGGGTTGTGTGCGTTGTCACACGATCTTTGGCGAAGAATGGCGAATTGCCAAACGGCCATGATCCGCTATCTTAACCGGCAATGCGAACACCCCTTAAGACTTACAATAAATAAACATCCTCTGTTCTATCTTGTTTAGAAGCAACTGCGCCAACTCCAGGAGAAGTTCTATCAGATCTATGATTCTGAGACAGAAGAAGAGGAGGAGATCCACGACGGTGGCGAGGGGGACCGAGGCGGTGAGAGGGATGAGGATGGTAACCTGTCTGAGGACAGTATTCGCTCTGATGGTCTAGAGGAGAGGCACAGAGACAGAGGGCGCCGCCGCCATGATGAACTGTCAGAACTGGACCCGGGCCTGTTCCTGGACCGGGCCAGAGCCCTACTTAGACAGCAGGCCTTGATGGATGGCGAAATGTTGGACGATGTGGAAGGGAGGTCGCAGGAGGAGGAAGAGGAGATGAATGCGGAGAGGATGGTGAAGAGGAAAGGAGGGAGACAGTTAGCGGAGACGCTGAAGCAAGAGCTCAACTGCGCCGTCTCGCAGGTTGTTGACACCGTCGTCAAGGGGTTCTCATCGCCCAAGCAAGCCGTCAGCCATCATCATGGCTGTCACAGTAGCACCCCAGCTGCCCCTTCCTCTTCCTCCAATTCATCCTCCTCCTGTCCGCCGCTCTTTGGGCCTCTCCCCTCCCTCACCCCGGATTCCCGTTTCGGTGGCGGCGCGTTGGCCCTGAGTCTCAACGGGGACGGCAGCCCCACCTCCAACTACCACTCGTCCAATCAGAGGCTCCACTGTTTCGGAGACATCATCGCTCCCAGCCCGCTGGATTCCTTCAACGGTCTAAGCGGCAGATTAAGCAGCTTGCCAACTCCCAACGACCAAACCGAGGCGTTGCCGCTAGTGGTCCGCAAGAGCGGCGGCGGCGGCGGCAGCGGCTGTGAGGAAAACGGCAACCCATCTCTACCTCCTCCTCCACCTCCACACCACCCCTCTCTCCACCCATCCCCCCTCACTGCCACTCTTGGCTTCAGCCCTCCGTCCTTTCGCCATCCGTTTCCCCTCCCGCTTATGGGCTACCCCTTTCACAGCCCTCTGGGATCGCACGGGGGCGGAGCCGGGTACACCACAGGGCCCAAGGACCACCACCACCACCACCACCACCACATTCGCTCCTCCCCGGATTCCATGGACATGACCCGAGAAACTCTAAGCCTGAGAACCAAAATGGCCACCCTAGGAGGAGGGCACCTCGGTCACCACCACAACAGGCAGAGTTCCCCGAGCCAACACGGGCCCGAAAGCTTGTCGCTGTCCCTCATCAAGTCCGAGTGTGGTGACCTGGCCGACATGGCCGACATCTCACCTTATTCAAGCAGCACCGTATCCTTGTTTTCTGACTGCATGTGTGTGTGTAAGGTTGAGTGTGCACCATACTTGCCAACCTCGAGACCTCCGAATTCGGGAGATTGGGGGGTTGAGGTGGGCGGGGTCGGGGTGGGCGGGGCGGGGCCGTAACTGTACTGTACTGTACTGTAACACTTACCTTTCACTATTTGAGTAGCCTTTGTTCTGCCATTTGAGTACTGGCGAGCCCATAATACTGGGGTGCGTTGCCGCCGCCTTGTGCTTCTCTGACCGTTACTACTTACCGTGGTTTTGAAGCAATGCATGATGGGAATCCGGATGTTGTGTGTCAGTGTATTAACGTGCCGGCTGGAATAAACACACGCTGAGAAATAGCTCCGTGCCTGCCTACTTTATGGGTTATAGATAAACCTATGGAGAACGGAGACATATATAATAGTCTCCTTTTCAGGTGAGAGATGACGCTAAAGGCAGTTTATTGTTGTCCGGCTGGAAAAATCGGGAGAAATTCGGGAGAATGGTTGTCTTGGGAGATTTTCGGGAGAGGCACTGAAATTCGGGAGTCTCCCGGAAAAATCGGGAGGGTTGGCAAGTATGGCGTGCACATGTGTGAGATGTCTTGGAGGTAGCAGCTGCTAGCACTGCTGGTTCAAAGTCTTTTAATATCAAGTAGTCCTCATTAATTGGTTCCCTCTTGTTTCCATACCAAGAGGGAGAGATGAAACGAGGCGCGCCAGGTCTTGGGGGGGTGGGGGGAATTAAAGAGGTCGCGCGCTGCCCTCTCAAGTTCTTTTAAGTC
>NC_084731.1:97034885-97037385 GCF_033978785.1 Entelurus aequoreus
GACTTGTATTATAATACTGCCAAAATTCAAAGTTTTTCTTGAGAAATTGTGACCTTTTTCTTGTGAAATTCCAACTCATTTTTAACAACGAGATTTTTTTTTATATTGGCATAGTTTGTATATATTATTAATGTTGTAAACACAAATCTTTATATATCTAAAAAAGGCGGTCCTTAAAAGTAGGCATTATTCGGAGGTCTCGAGAAGGTAACACATACAAGAATGTGTGTGTGTGTGTGTGTGTGTGTGTGTGTGTGTATGTGTGTGTGTGTGTGTGTGTGTGTGTTCTTGTATTTCTACCCTTCTTGAGACATCAACAAGCACAAGTACCTTCCATATGAGGACCGGTGAAGAAGTTAGTACATAAATCATGGTCCTAATAGGGAAAACCATTGCATCTAATAGAGAATGTCTCATTTTCACCCCTAGTGGTGAAATCTATCAAAATTAGGGTGGTCCCAAAAAGGAGGGATTTTTCACATTGGCTGTGGGTCGGTTTTAAAAGTGCTCCCCCTCTGGTCAACATATGAAATAACAAGTGTGGGTAAGAAATTGAAGTGCGCCCGCTTTGGCCAAAATGTATTAAAAAAAAAAAAGTATATTACTGTATATAGTGAAATACTGTAATAACTTGAAGTAAATAATGAAGATTAAAAACCAATTACCAACAAAAAATTCAAAACACATTTTTTGGAACTAAAAGCAGTCTTTTTCTCACAATTTCTCATATTATTTCTGATTCTGTAATACTGCATGTTTTTCCCTTATGTGAAATTATTACTTTTTTTATTAAAAAAGATTACTTTTATATTTAAAATTATTACTTTTTCTATTTAAAATTATTACTTTTTTTTGTTGAAATTTTTACTTTTTTTAATTAAAAATTATTACTTTTTTGATTTAAAATTGTAACTTTTTTTATTTCAAATTATTACTTTTTTGATATACAATTATTACTTTTTTAATTGAAAATTATTAGTTTTTTTTTTATTTAAAATGATTACTTTTTAAAGCAAAATTGTGACATTTATCACATTATTGCCAATGTTTTTGTTGTTCTTTTAAAACTGACATTTTTTGAGTAAAATTATGACTTTTGTAATAATTTTATTATAACATTGCACACATGTTCAGTTTTTTCTTGTAACATTTTGACTTGCGCTGAGTAAAATGACGACTTGTATTATAATACTGCCAAAATTCAAAGTTTTTCTTGAGAAATTGTGACCTTTTTCTTGTGAAATTCCAACTCATTTTTAACAACGAGATTTTTTTTTATATTGGCATAGTTTGTATATATTATTAATGTTGTAAACACAAATCTTTATATATCTAAAAAGGCGGTCCTAAAAGTAGGCATTATTCGGAGGTCTCGAGAAGGCAACACATACAAGAATGTGTGTGTGTGTGTGTGTGTGTGTGTGTGTGTGTGTGTGTGTGTGTGTGTGTGTGTGTGTGTGTGTGTGTGTGTTTGTATTTCTACCCTTCTTGAGACATCAACAAGCACAAGTACCTTCCATATGAGGACCGGTGAACAAGTTAGGACATAAATCATGGTCCTAATAGGGAAAACCATTGCATCTAATAGAGAATGTCTCATTTGCACCCCTGGTGGTGAAATCTATCAAAATTAGGGTGGTCCCAAAAAGGAGGGAATTTTCACATTGGCTGTGTGTCAGTTTTAAAAGTGCTCCCCCTCTGGTCAACATATGAAATAACAAGTGTGTGTAAGAAATTGAAATTGCACCCGCTTTGGCCAACATTTATTAAAAAAAAAAAAAAAATATGTACTGTATATAGAGACATACTGTACTAACTTGAAGTAAATAATGAAGATTAAAAACAAATTACCAACAAAAAGTTTAATACACATTTTTTGGAACTAAAAGCAGTCTTTGTCTCACAATTTCTCATATTATTTCTGTTTCTTCAATACTGCATTTTTTCCTCTTATGTAAAATTATTATTTATTTTATTTAAAATTATTACTTTTTTTAATTTAAAATTATTACTTTTTTATTTAAAATTATTACTTTTTTTTATTTAAAATTA
Organism: Entelurus aequoreus; assembly: GCF_033978785.1. Taxonomy (NCBI): domain Eukaryota; kingdom Metazoa; phylum Chordata; class Actinopteri; order Syngnathiformes; family Syngnathidae; genus Entelurus; species Entelurus aequoreus. Next base: position 97,036,938 of record NC_084731.1, read on the forward strand.
TACCATTTTTAAATTAAAATTATTACTTTTTAAAGCAAAATGGTGACATTTGTCAAATACAATTCTGACTTGTATCACAATATTGCCAAAGTTTTTGTTGTTCTTGTAAAAAAAAAAATATTTGAGTAAAATTATGACTTTTGTCATAATTTTGCCGAGTAAAATTCCGAGCATTATTATAATATTGCCAACATTTTTAAAGTTTTCTTATAAAATTGTGACTTTCTGTTGAGTAAAATTACGACTCTTTTCATAAAATTGCCAACATTTATTGTAAAACAGTGACTTTTTTTGAGTAAAATTATAACTTTCGTCATAATTTTTCAGAGTAAAATTCCGAGCATTATTATAATATTGCCAACATTTTTAAAGTTTTCTTATGAAATTGTGACTTTCTGTCGAGTAAAATTACGACTCTTTTCATAAAATTGCCAACATTTATTGTAAA
>NC_084731.1:97042385-97044885 GCF_033978785.1 Entelurus aequoreus
TAAGTCCTGTAATATTGTTTTAATCCTGCTTACAAATAAGTATACTGTAATAATGAGTATGATAATGATTGTAGCTATGTTTGCCGTAACCCAATGAACCCTACGGTTATGTGTAGTTGTCGTACATGTTGGCGCCTTAACCGTCTCTCTCCAGATCCAAGAGGGTTTGTCACCCAACCACCTGAAGAAGGCCAAGCTCATGTTCTTCTTCACTCGCTACCCCTCCTCCAACATGCTCAAAATGTTCTTCTCCGACGTCAAGGTGAGGTCTCGCGCCTTTCTTGCTTTTTTCACGTAAGAGTTTTCCCCCCAAACAAAAAAACAGTCGCTCATGAAAAAATAGGCTTGTGTGAGGTTTGTGGGTAAATGATGCTGAATTATTCCATCATGTGTTTTGTTGCTTGTGTGTGTTTGTTGTGCGTGAACGGGTGTGTGTCGCAGATGGGTGCTCCAGTTTGTCACATCTTTGGAGCATAATTAGAATTTCTGGCCTTAATCAGGCCTGCAGTGGGCAGTTGTGGGTGCATGATGGTATGGGGGTCTGAGGGGGGCGGGGTTTGTAGCATGTTTCACACTGCAAAAACTGAAATCTAAGTAAGATGAAATATCTCAAATAAGGGTGAAATTTGCTTATTTTCTGTCTGATAAGATCATTCTTCTCACTAAGCAGATTTTATGTTAGAGTGTTTTACTTGTTTTAAGGGTTTTGGTCCTAAATGATCTCAGTAAGATATTACAGCTTGTTGCTGAGATTTGATGAGCTATATTGAGTAAAACATGCTTGAAACTAGAATATCAACTGTTGCAAAGCTGTGTCATCAACACTCACAAGTATAAAACTACTTTTTTTAAAGTTATCATTTCTTATTTCAAGCATGAAAAAAAAGATTGTGATGTATGCATATCATTATGTCAAGATAACGGCACTAGCATTTATTTAATTTAAGAATGTTTTTCAAAATATTGAGCAAAAAGGTCTCTTTTTTTTTCTAGCAAGAAAAGTGCACTTGTTATTAGTGAGAATATACTTATTTTAAGGTGGTTTTGGGTTCATTGAGGTTAGCTAATTTTACTTGTTTTGGAAAGTCTTGACAAGCAAAATGTTCTTGTTCTATTGGCAGATAATTTTGCTTAGTTCAAATAAAATACTACGGAGCCCCTAAAGGGACATGGGGGAAACATTTTTTTAAATAATTGTATTTTATTTTATTTATTTATTTTTTGACATGTACAGTATCTCATGCGCACGAGAAACTTTTTATGAAGTTTAAAATAAATTTTAAAAATATTGTAATTTATTTTATTTTTTTTTAGACATGTATCTCATGCGCACGAGAAACTATCTCGTGTGCAAGAGAAAGTTTGTCTTGCGCACGAGATAGTTTCTCGTACGCACGAGATACATGTCTAAAAAAAAAAAAAAAAACATTTATACATTTTTTTTTTTTTTTTAGACATGTATCTCGTGCGTACGAGAAACTATCTCGTGCGCAAGACAAACTTTCTCTTGCACACGAGATAGTTTCTCTTGTGCACGAGATACATGTCTAACAAAAATAAAATAAAACATTTATACATTTTTTTAAAATTTTTTTTAGACATGTATCTTGTGCGCACAAGATACATGTCTAAAAAAAAATTAAAAAAAATTAAAATTATTTAAAAAAAATTCCCCCATGTCTCTTTAGGGCAGCGGTCACCAACCTTTTTGAAACCAAGAGCTACTTCTTGGGTAGTGATTAATGCGAAGGGCTACCAGTTTGATACACACTTAGATAAATTGCCAGAAATAGCCAATTTGCTCAATTTACCTTTAACTCTATGTTATTATTAATAATTATGATATTTGCACTTAATTGAACGGTTTAAAAGAGGAGAAAACACGAAAAAAATGACAATTAAATTTTGAAACATAGTTTATCTTCAATTTCGACTTTTAAAATTCAAAATTCAACCGAAAAAAAGAAGAGAGAAACTAGCTAATTTGAATCTTTTAGAAAAAAATCAAAAAATAATTTATGGAACATCATTAGTAATTTTTCCTGATTAAGATTAATTTTAGAATTTTGATGACATGTTTTAAATAGGTTAAAATCCAATCTGCACTTTGTTAGAATATATAACAAATTGGACCAAGCTATATTTCTAACAAAGACAAATCATTATTTCTTCTAGATTTTCCAGGACAAAAATTTTAAAAGAAATTCAAAAGACTTTGAAATAAGATTTAAATTTAATTCTACAGATTTTCTAGATTTTCCAGAATATTTTTTTTGAATTTTAATAATAATAAGTTTGAAGAAATATTTCACAAATATTCTTTGTCGAAAAAACAGAAGCTAAAATGAAGAATTAAATTAAAATGTATTTATTATTCTTTACAATGGAAAAAATAAATTTACTTGAACATTGATTTAAATTGTCAGGAAAGAAGAGGAAGGAATTTAAAAGGTAAAAAGGTATATGTGTTTAAAAATCCTAAAATCATTTTTAAGGTTGT
>NC_084731.1:97049885-97052385 GCF_033978785.1 Entelurus aequoreus
TTCTTTATTGAATTTAATAGTGTTCCACACCTGAACTTTTTGGGGGCCATTGGTTACTTATTGTGTAGCCTTACTCACTAATGCCATCTTCTTCCGCTTATCCGAGGTCGGGTCGCGGGGGCAGCAGCCTAAGCAGGGAAGCCCAGACTTCCCTCTCCCCAGCCACTTCGTCCAGCTCTTCCCGGGGGATCCCGAGGCGTTCCCAGGCCAGCCGGGAGACATAGTCTTCCCAACGTGTCCTGGGTCTTCCCCGTGGCTTCCTACCGGTCAAACGTGCCCTAAACTTCTCCCTAGGGAGGCGTTCGGGTGGCATACTGACCAGATGCCCAAACCACCTCATCTGGCTCCTCTCCATGTGGAGGCTTTACTTTTGAGCTCCTCCCGGATGACAGAGCTTCTCACCCTATCTCTAAGGGAGAGCCCCGCCACCCGGCGGAGGAAACTCATTTGGGCCACTTGTACCGTGGTCCTTCCGGTCATAACCCAAAGCTCATGACCATAGGTGAGGATGGGAACGTAGATCGACCGGTAAATTGAGAGCTTTGCCTTCCAGCTCAGCTCCTTCTTCACCATAATGGATCGATGCAGCGTCCTCAGCCACTTCGTCCAGCTCTTCCCGGGGGATCCCGAGGCGTTCCCAGGCCAGCCGGGAGACATAGTCTTCCCAACGTGTCCTGGGTCTTCCCCGTGGCTTCCTACCGGTCAAACGTGCCCTAAACTTCTCCCTAGGGAGGCGTTCGGGTGGCATACTGACCAGATGCCCGAACCACCTCATCTGGCTCCTCTCCATGTGGAGGCTTTACTTTTGAGCTCCTCCCGGATGACAGAGCTTCTCACCCTATCTCTAAGGGAGAGCCCCGCCACCCGGCGGAGGAAACTCATTTGGGCCGCTTGTACCGTGGTCCTTTCGGTCATAACCCAAAGCTCATGACCATAGGTGAGGATGGGAACGTAGATCGACCGGTAAATTGAGAGCTTTGCCTTCCGGCTCAGCTCCTTCTTCGCCACAACGGATCGATACAGCGTCCGCACTACTGAAGACGCCGCACCGATCCGCCTGTCGATCTCACGATCCACTCTTCCCTCACTCGTGAACAAGACTCCGAGGTACTTGAACTCCTCCACTTGGGGCAGGGTCTCCTCCCCAACCCGGAGATGGCACTCCACCCTTTTCCGGGCGAGAACCATGGACTCGGACTTGGAGGTGCTGATTCTCATCCCAGTCGCTTCACACTCGGCTGCGAACCGATCCAGTGAGAGCTGAAGATACTGGCCAGATGAAGCCATCAGGACCACATCATCTGCAAAAAGCAGAGACTTAATCCTGCAGCCACCAAACCGGATCCCCTCAACGCCTTGACTGTGCCTAGAAATTCTGTCCATAAAAGTTATGAACAGAATCGGTAACAAAGGGCAGCCTTGGCGGAGTCCAACCCTCACTGGAAACGTGTCCGACTTACTGCCGGCAATGCGGACCAAGCTCTGACACTGATCGTACAGGGAGCGGACCGCCACAATCAGACAGTCCGATCCAGGGTAAATCCCACCTAACCTTATCCTTGTCCACACACACGCAATGGTCGTTTAAGACCCCCTCCCCCTCGGAAAATGCGCACGTCATAGTCACCTCCAGTGTTGCTTTGTGTGCAAGTTCTTAAATTAAATGTAACTTATCTGAACAATATCCAGTGTTGTGGTATTTCAATAAACTGGAATCCAGTGTGCTGTGGGGCCCCTTTTGTAGTGAATCACACCTGAGACATCATACATTAATCAAATCTTTATTAGACACGTAAACAATGTGATAAAGAACATTTAACATCAATCAATCTAGGGATCTAGATATCTGGTCAGGACACTCCTCACACTTTTGCCTACACCTTCATTGTCCATTCCTTTTTGGTGACTTTATATACTCTGGACCTAGACGTTGAGTCCGCGACATACATGGCGGACAATAACTGATACAGTCTGCTTTGCCAGTCCAAAAGCATTCACCGTTTTCCGTAGTCTTCCCTCGTCGGCCAGGTAATACAAAGCATACGTTACCTTTTTTATCACATCCACCGCATTCTCGTTGTCTCTCTTTCGACAAATAGACAAAGTTTTTCGGTAAGTAGAATCACAGCTGACAACACTTCTCTTGCCGTCTGAGAAGTGTTGTATCCCAAATAGCTGCAATTGCTTTCTCTTAAGGTATTCATGTGTGATATCCACAAGCGTCTGTACATGTAGGGGAAGGAGAAACACGGGCATGTCTGGATGACTCGCCTCCATATTTCCAGTGGTTAGATCCGAGTTACGAAACCGCTTTATTATGAAGCTGGCTGCGGCGCGTTCTTTCTGACGTCACTTCCTGTGTGGGGCGCGGTCTTTTTGGCGTCACTTCCTCTCCGAACTCACTTTGTAAATGATCAATGAGTCCATACAAAGCTAAGAGCCGGAGATTCAAGAATTACACGGGTGACTTACCTGTGTAAAAATTTGTCCGAGGAGGGGT
>NC_084731.1:97062385-97146962 GCF_033978785.1 Entelurus aequoreus
AAATGATAACGATAATTTCCGATATTACATTTTAACGCATTTATCGACATCCCTACTTATTATACTCAAAAAATGTTGGTCTTAATTCGGCTAACCTCCTCCAACCTCCGAGGACAAAGCTACGAACAATGGGAGACCGGGCTTTCTGCTCCGCCGCTCCCAGTCTGTGGAACGCTCTCCCTGACCACCTGAGGGCACCACAGACTGTGGATGCTTTTAAAAAAGGCTTAAAAACCCTTCTTTTTTTAAAAAAAAAAAAACCCTTTTTTTTTTAGATATATGCATACTAGTTTCAGCTATTTGGCTGTTCTAGTTTTTATTTGTATTTATTTTGTTTAATTATCTTTTTATTTTCATTTCATTTTTACTATAATAAGTGCTTTTTACAAATAAACTCTATTGTCATTATTATTATTATTCTTACTTAAAAATGCACACATTTAGTTGTTTTCAGTGTTAAAAAATATTATATGGCTATATATACATTTTTAAATATTCGCCTTCCATGGCTCTCTCAGCCAAAAAGGTTCCCGACCCGTGCTTTAGCGTTTAAAATATTTCATTTATATTTCATTTACCAGGGTCAACAACCAATAAACAGCAATAAATAAGGGATTACTGTAGTTTACTATGCACAATGTTTGACGGTATGATCACCGAGGCATAGCACATGAAAATCGGGGCAAACTTTTGGGAAATATTTGTTTCACTCGACATTTTGGTGCCTCCTGAGCCCTCGACGACTCCGAGTTAAACACTATAGAGATTATTTATATGCATGATAATAATAATACCCAATCCGTGCTGTGGAGAGCATTTGGGGTCAAAAATTGATCGCAGCAAAACGGCCTCCACCAGGTCAGCTGTTCACAGCGCAGCAGTCCCCTCACCATTCTGCTGAGGTGCGGATGTTGCATTGTGTGTGTGTGTGTGTGTGTGTGTGTGTGTGTGTGTGTGTGTGTGTGTGTGTGTGTGTGTGTGTGTGTGTGTGTGTGTGTGTGTGTGTGTGTGTGTGTGTGTGAGTGTGTGTGAGTGTGTGTGTGTTCAACGAGGCGAAAGAGGACGCCGCTCAAGGCATAGGTGTCCTTGTCAAAGCGATTTGCCGAAGTCACATTCTCCCCCCCTCACTTCTCCTCGCCCAATATTGGTGCAAAGGGGACCGGAGGGCTTGTAAACTCTCTGACACAAACATCAGCAGCATTTAGACGTCCATTAGCGCGCACACACACGCTCCACCACCAGCACACACTTTTTTTTTGCTTAGGAGGGAGTTGAACGAGTGACAGGTGACTTCTCAGAATCAGAATCAGAAATACTTTAATAATCCCCGAGGGGGGAAAATTGAAGATTTTCCGCACAATCCCATTCAAGAGCAGACGAACATTACAGGGAGACAGAACAGGATCGCTGCCAACTTCTTACAAAAAAGGTGAGAAACAGGTATACGCTGGCAGGGGGGTCAGAAAAAAAACATTCAGTCTAAACGCGTGGGCCCCTGAAGAGGGTGTCCAGACTGTAGCGTCCCGGAAGAGTTAGTGCTGCAAGGGGTTCTGGGTATTTGTTCTGTTGTGTTTATGTTGTGTTACGGTGCGGATGTTCTCCCGAAATAGTGTTTGTCATTCTTGTTTGGTGTGGGTTCACAGCGTGGCGCATATTTGTAACAGTGTTAAAGTTGTTTATACGGCCACCCTCAGGGTGACCTGTATGGCTGTTGATCAAATATGCCTTGCAGTCACTCATGTGTGTGTAAAAAACGCATATATTATGCGACTGTTTGAATGGAGGAAAAGCGGACGTGACGACAGGTTGTAGAGCAGGGGTCACCAACCTTTTTGAAACCAAGAGCTACTTCTTGGGTGCTGATTAATGCGAAGGGCTACCAGTTTGATACACACTTAAATAAATTGCCAGAAATAGCCAATTTGCTCAATTTACCTTTAACTCTATGTTATTATTAATAATTAATGATATTTTCACTTAATTGAACGGTTTAAAAGAGGAGAAAACACGAAAAAAATGACAATTACATTTTGAAACATAGTTTATCTTCAATTTCGACTCTTTAAAATTAAAAATTCAACCGAAAAAAAGAAGAGAAAAACGAATCTTTTTGAAAATATTAAAAAAAGAATTTATGGAACATCATTAGTAATTTTTCCTGATTAAGATTAATTTTAGAATTTTGATGACATGTTTTAAATAGGTTAAAATCCAATCTGCACTTTGTTAGAATATATAACAAATTGGACCAAGCTATATTTCTAACAAAGACAAATCATTATTTCTTCTATATTTTCCAGAACAAAAATTTTAAAAGAAATTCAAAAGACTTTGAAATAACATTTAAATTTGATTCTACAGATTTTCTAGATTGAATTTTAATCATAATAAGTTTGACGAAATATTTCACAAATATTCTTCGTCAAAAAAACAGAAGCTAAAATGAAGAATTAAATTAAAATGTATTTATTATTCTTTACAATAAAGAAATAAATTTACTTGAACATTGATTTAAATTGTCAGGAAAGAAGAGGAAGGAATTTAAAAGGTAAAAAGTTATATGTGTTTAAAAATCCTAAAATCATTTTTAAGGTTGTATTTTTTCTCTAAAATTGTCTTTCTGAAAGTTATAAGAAGCAAAGTAAAATAATTAATGAATTTATTTGAACAAGTGAAGACCAAGACTTTAAAATATTTTCTTGGATTTTCAAAATCTATTTGAGTTTTGTCTCTCTTAGAATTAAAAATGTCGAGCAAAGCGAGACCAGCTTGCTAGTAAATAAATACAATTTTAAAAAATAGAGGCAGCTCACTGGTAAGTGCTGCTATTTGAGTTATTTTTAGAACAGGCCAGCGGGCTACTCATCTGGTCCTTACGGGCTACCTGGTGCCCGCGGGCACCGCGTTGGTGACCCCTGCTGTAGAGGACGTTGAAGGCAGTCTGGGTGGAAATCGGGAGAAATTCGGGAGAATGGTTGCCCCGGGAGATTTTCGGGAGGGGCACTGAAATCGGGAGGGTTGGCAGGTATGACCAAGAGAGCCGACTCCACCCTCGGCCGCCCACCAACTCTCGGCCAGTGTCCAGTCCGCATGGATGAGCGAGGACACGTCCGAGGAGACCGATGTGTCCGATACCTGCTCATTCAGCCAAGACACTGAAGCTTGTCCGTCCCAGCTCCTTCATCCGCATCTCCTCCAGTCTCTCCAAACGGACTCTGGTGTGGCAGAGACCCGGCATCTGGTCTCCATGGCCAAAAGGCTCCCGGGGGACAGATCCAGAAGTTCACAAAAAAGCACCGCATAAGTACCACCCCCTTGTCGCACACTCCCAAAGGGTCCCGAAGCAAAATGCATGAGGGACACGTCAGGAACACAAAAGGATGACAACAAGAGCACTGAGCTCCTGCCACCAGCAGCCACTACAAGTCCACGTGTAACTTTGCTGATCGTTATTTTTGAGACATCGGAGCATCTTTGTGCAGATGCTGGCCTTGAGGAGCTACTTGCAAAGAGCACCTTGCAGGTTTCTCCACAGACTCAGCAGATGCTGCTGATGATGGAGGATGCAAATGTTTCCTTTTTTTCCATTTGTTTGCCGCCTTCACCTGCCTCCTTCCTTTTGTCCGCCCTGAGGGGAACATTACCGGCCAGGGACTCTTTCTCTTTGTCAAGCTCGGGGAGGCGTGAAACCGGAACCGCGGCCGATTCAGCAAGTCTCCGACGCGCACAGGAGTCTTCTCTTTTTAGCCAAATTTAGCATCACGCTTCCACCTTGAATTGTCCCTTGTCAGCCCCCCCCCTCCCCCTCCCCCTCCCCCGCCTCCCCCCTCGTCCTTCTGGATCCGTCCTCCTCATCCTCTCGGTTATCAACCTCGTCCATCTTTAGCCGCTTTGCTCACTCGTCCTCTTCCCCCCTGCCCACCTGTCCACTTCCTGGATTGTTCCGCTGCCCTTTTTTTTGGGCGCATCCCAGTTCAGTTAGGAACTTTTTTTAGTGCACAGCCAGGATTGGAAAAAAAAATTACTTTTTTTTTCTGTTTGAGTGTGTTGGCGTAATTCATGCATCTCCATTAATTACCTTGCCGTTTTTTTTTTTTTTGTGTACACCTCGCCATCCTCCTGCATCCCCTTCCCCCCCATCACCCACCGCCCTTTCTCTGGAAATATTTTGTCCTAATTACATCTCGGCCCGCTGGCTAATGAGGGAGGCGTGAGGAGGGGAGGTGTGAGAAAGGGAAAGGAAACTGGGAATAGTCTCATCTTCAAAAACAAAAAAAGACACAGAGGGATTTGTCTTTGCCAGGACACTCTGAGGGTGGGGGGGGAGATGTCAGCTCAGTCGCTGCCAAGAGGAAGAGAAATATTTCCTCTTTTTTTTTTTTCTTTTTACTTTCTTTTGGGAACAGACCGACTCGCCGTTAAGTCTGCCAGCAGGGCTGGCCATGACATCCTTAACTTGCACCAGCCTTTTTTCCCCCACTATTCGCACAACGAGCGAATGCATGCACCTTAAAGGCACAACGTGATAAAGTAAACATCTACAGTTTGTTAGGGGTGTAACGGAACATCCTCATTGGGGTTGTTCCGTGTTCCACCGCCCTGAGATCGGTAGGTTGTGAGTTCAAACCCCGGCCGAGTCATACCAAAAGACCAAAGACTATAAAAATGGGACCCGTTGCCTCCCTGCTTGGCACTCAGCATCAAGGGTTGGAATTGGGGGTTAAATCACCAAAAATTATTCCCGGGCGTGGCCACCGCTGCTGCTCACTGCTCCCCTCACCTCCCAGGGGGTGATCAGGGGTGATGGGTCAAATGCAGAGGACAAATGTCACCACACCTAGTGCGTGTGTGACAATCATTGGTGCTTTTAACTTGAACTTAACTCTAAGTGCAGCAGTATTACCGTCTTCACTGGAAATTTTGAAGAAAAAAAAAGTACATAAAAAAAGATATATCCATCCATCCATTGTTGTACCGCTTGTCCCTCTCCGGGTTGCTGGGGAAAAGATAAATATGATACGCTTTATCAAAATTTCTTCTTAGGAAATGATCAGTATGTATTTGAAGTATTCGTAATTAGTAGCATTGCAGCCTGTTCTTATTTATATATATATATATATATATATATATATATATATATATATATATATATATATATATATATATATATATATATATATATATATGTCTTAATTAGATTATCCAAAAAATAGTGCTCGATACCGTGGTAGAGCGTAATATGTATGTGTGGGGAAAAAATCACAAGACTATTTCATCTCTACAGGCCTGTTTCATGAGGGGTTTTCCTCAATCCTCAGGATTGAGGAAAACCCCTCATGAAACAGGCCTGTAGAGATTATCGGTATCGTTTTTTTTATTATCGGTATCGTTTTTTTTTTTTTGTTTTTGTTTTTTTTATTAAATCAACATAAAAAACACAAGATACACTTACAATTAGTGCACCAACCCAAAAAAACCTCCCTCCCCCATTTACACTCATTCACACAAAAGGGTTGTTTCTTTCTGTTATTAATATTCTGCTTCCTACATTATATATCAATATATATCAATACAGTCTGCAAGGGATACAGTCCGTAAGCACACATGATTGTGCGTGCTGCTGCTCCACTAATAGTACTAACCTTTAACAGTTAATTTTACTCATTTTCATTCATTACTAGTTTCTATGTAACTGTTTTTATATTGTTTTACTTTATTTTTTATTCAAGAAAATGTTTTTAATTTTTTTATCTTATTTTATTTTATTAATTTAAAAAAAAAAAGACCTTATCTTCACCATACCTGGTTGTCCAAATTAGGCATAATAATGTGTTAATTCCACAACTGTATATATCAGTATCGGTATCGGTAATTAAAGAGTTGGACAATATCGGAATATCGGATATCGGCAAAAAGCCATTATCGGACATCCCTAATTTATAGAGTTGGGGTGGGGGATTTTCACTGCTTTACGGTTAAGTTCTTAGCTCAATGCATCAGTGCAAAGAGGAGTGAGGAGACTCCGACTAGAAAATCTCACCTCAAAATAAACCCAGAAGAGACTTGTAGATAGAACCATTAACAAATGAATGACTTGTATTCAAGTAAAACATTTTTAAAAAATTATTCCATGACATTTGTGTCCAAATACTGAGGTCTTCTTTAAAATGTATTTAATATGCACGCAGGGAATTTACTACAATTAATCCTGATTAATCAAAAATATATTAGAAAAATGCCAATTTTATTTTAATTCTTTTTTTTTTTTAGTTTATTTGATCTCTACAATGTCCCATGAGCCAATAAAAACAAGCCACCTGCAGCGAATGGATCCGGGCTGCATTTTGGACACCCCTGGTTTCCGTAGTACAGGGGTCACCAACCTTTTTGAAACCAAGAGCTACTTCTTGGGTACTGATTAAGCGAAGGGCTACCAGTTTGATACACACTTAAATAAATTGCCAGAAATAGCCAATTTGCTCAATTTACCTTTAACTCTATGTTATTATTAATAATTAATGATATTTACACTTACTTGAACGGTTTAAAAGAGGAGAAAACACGAAAAAAATGACAATTAAATTTTGAAACATAGTTTATCTTCAATTTCGACTCTTTAAAATTCAAAATTCAACCGAAAAAAAGAAGAGAAAAACTAGCTAATTCGAATCTTTTTGAAAAAATGTAAAAAAGAATTTATGGAACATCATTAGTAATTTTTTCTGATTAAGATTAATTTTAGAATTTTGATGACATGTTTTAAATAGGTTAAAATCCAATCTACACTTTGTTAGAATATATAACAAATTGGACCAAGCTATATTTCTAACAAAGACAAATCATTATTTCTTCTAGATTTTCCAGAACAAAAGTTTTAAAAGAAATTCAAAAGACTTTGAAATAAGATTCAAATTTAATTCTACAGATTTTCTAGATTTGCCAGAATATTTTTTTTAAATTTTAATCATAATAAGTTTGAAGAAATATTTCACAAATATTCTTCGTTGAAAAAACAGAAGCTAAAATGAAGAATTAAATTAAAATGTATTTATTATTCTTTACAATAAAAAAATAAAAAAATACTTGAACATTGATTTAAATTGTCAGGAAAGAAGAGGAAGGAATTTAAAAGGTAAAAAGGTATATGTGTTTAAAAATCCTAAAATCATTTTTAAGGTTGTATTTTTTCTCTAAAATTGTCTTTCTGAAAGTTAGAAGAAGCAAAGTAAAAAAAAAAATGAATTTATTTAAACAAGTGAAGACCAAGTCTTTAAAATATTTTCTTGGATTTTCCAATTCTATTTGAGTTTTGTCTCTCTTAGAATTAAAAATGTTGAGCAAAGTGAGACCAGCTTGCTAGTAAATAAATACAATTTAAAAAATAGAGGCAGCTCACTGGTAAGTGCTGCTATTTGAGCTATTTTTAGAACAGGCCAGCGGGCTACTCATCTGGTCCTTACGGGCTACCTGGTGCCCGCGGGCACCGCGTTGGTGACCCCTGCCGTAGTACATCAAGAATCCAAAGTGGTACCAAATGGCGTCTGCATGCTCTTCTTAGCACCGTTGCAAGTCATGACCTTTGCTAGTCCAAGCGAGCTGGGCCGCACGCTTCGTCTTTTTATGACCGCTTAAATACACACTTCTCGGGCTTGTGGGAGGGCCTTGCACGTCTGGATCTCCGCTTTTTCATTGGCTGCATGTATTTGACTGCAGAGTAAACACATGATGCAAACACACTTCCTGTCACTTACTAATAAATGTGATCCACGTAAGAATCCGGTACACCTTACTGAACCGAAGGCTGAGTGCGGAAAAAAGCTGAATATGTATACATGTGGCAAACACACACACACACACACACAAACACACACACACACACACACACACACACACTTTCTTATATTTCTTACCTTCTTGAGACCGCCGAAAAATGCCTCTCTCTTTAGGACCACCCTTTCTAGATATATAAATATTCGTATTTACATCATTAATAATATATACATACTATGCAAATATAAAAAAGGTAAGCTTGTAGTCAATTATGTCATTTATTTTTAAATTTTTATTTCCTTCAAGTTATTTCAGTATGTCTCTCTATACATATTTATTTAATTTTCTTTCATTAATTTTGGCCAAAGGGGTCACATTTCAATTTCTTACACACACTTGTTATTTCATATGTTCACCAGAGGGGAAGCACGTTTAAAACCGACACACAGTCAATTTGAAATATCCCTCCTTTTTGGGACCACCCTAATTTTTGTTAAGTTGAATTATTTAAATTGTTTTAAAAAGGGACTTAAAAATATACAGTATATATAAAAAGGTTGTAAATGTATTTGTATTTGTTTGATAAAAAAACAACAACCGTATTTTCCGGACTATTAGCCGCTATTTTTTTCCCCCACGATTAAAACCCGACACTTTATTCAATCCTGCGGCGGATTTATGGATTTTTCAGGCTTTGTGAGCTTTACATGCCGGCAATGAATTTAGCTTTGTCACATTAGACCAATGAAATTGCAGAAAGGGTCACGATGGATCAATAAAATTGGTCACGTTAAATCAAACACACTCGAAAAATTATTTAGTCAGCCATTTAGCACGTAATGGACTCACCCTCACCATGACGTTTTTTTCGAGGGATGAATAAGGAAGTCCCTCCTTTAGCTGCAGTCTTGTTTTATCACATACCGCTGCCTTTGCACCTGTCAATGTTTACTTTTGTATGCACATTGAATCAACAACAAAATCCTGACATTGGAGCAATGTTCACAGACTCCAGCATTTTACTCTCTATTAGATGCAATGGTCTTCCGTATTGGGACCATGGTTTCGGTCCTAACTTGTTCAACGGTCCTCATATGGAAGGTATGTTTTCCTTCCACAAAAATACACATGCATTCACACATTCACACATATTCATTTGTGACGATCTGAAAGAGACCCCCCCCCCCCCTCCCCCTAGAAGGATGGGTGTGGTTGCTTACACAATTGCTCACAATAAATCAAACATACTCGCAACATTTTTTAGTCAGCCATTTAGCACGTAATGGACTCACCCTCACCATGACATTTTTTTTCGGGGATGAATAGGGAAGTCCTCCTTTAGCTGCCGTCTTGTTTTATCACATACCGCTGCCTTTGCACCTGTCAATGTTTACTTTTGTATGCGCATTGAATCGACAAAAAAAATCCTGACTTTGGAGCAATGTTCACAGACTCTAGCATTTGATGCAGTGGTTTTCCGTATTGGGACCATGGTTTCGGTCCTAACTTGTTCAACGGTCCTCATATGGAAGGTATCTTTTCCTTCCACAAAAATACACATGCATTCACACATTCACACATTTTCATTTGTGACGATCTGAAAGAGACCCCCCCCTTGAAGGATGGGTGTGGTTGCTTACACATACTGCCCTTTGACTACGATTGAAACACACACACACACACACACACACACACACACACACACACACACACACACACACACAAACACACACACACACGTTTACATACACAAAAATACACATGCATTCACACATATTAATCAAGGGATTGTTTTATAGAGACACTTAAAAATATACAGTATATATAAAAAGGTCAATGTTTACTTTTGTATGCACATCGAATCAACAAAAAAAGTCCTGACTTTGGAGCAATGTTCACAGACTCTAGCATTTTGCTCTCTATTAGATGCAATGGTTTTCCGTATTGGGACCATGGTTTCAGTCCTAACTTGTTCACCGGTCCTCATACGGAAAGTATATTTTCCTTCCACAAAAATACACATGCATATTCATACATATTAATTTGTGACAATCTGAAAGAGACCCGCCTTGAAGGATGGGTGTGGTTGCTTACACAATTGCTCACAATAAATCAAACATACTCGCAACATTTTTTAGTCAGCCATTTAGCACGTAATGGACTCACCCTCACCATGACATTTTTTTTTCGGGGATGAATAGGGAAGTCCTCCTTTAGCTGCCGTCTTGTTTTATGACATACTGCTGCCTTTGCACCTGTCAATGTTTACTTTTGTATGCGCATTGAATCAACAAAAAAATCCTGACTTTGGAGCAATGTTCACAGACTCTGGCATTTTGCTTTCTATTAGATGCAATGTTTTTTTCCGTATTGGTACCATGGTTTCGGTCCTAACTTCCTCATATGGAAGGTATCTTTTCCTTCCACAAAAATGCACATGCATTCACACATTCACACATATTCACTTGTGACGATCTGAAAGAGACCCCCCACTTGAAGGATGGGTGTGGTTGCTTACACATTCTGCCCTTTGGCTTTGATTGAAACACACACACACACACACAAACACACACACACACACACACACACGTTTGCATACACAAAAATACACATGCATTCACACATATTAATCAAGGGATTGTTTTAAAGAGACACTTAAAAATATACAGTATGTATAAAAAGGTCAATGTTTACTTTGGTATGCGAATTGAAACAACAACAAAAATCCTGAATTTGGAGCAATGTTCACAGACTCTGGCATTTTGCTTTCTATTAGATGCAATGTTTTTTTCCGTATTGGGACCATGGTGTCGGTCCTGACTTCCTCATATGGAAGGTATCTTTTCCTTCCACAAAAATACACATGCATTCACACATTCCCACATATTCATTTGTGACGATCTGAAAGAGACCCCCCCCCCCCCCCCCCTTGAAGGATGGGTGTGGTTGCTTACACAATTGCTCACAATAAATCAAACATACTCGCAACATTTTTTAGTCAGCCATTTAGCACGTAATGGACTCACCCTCACCATGACGGTCTTTTTCGGGGATGAATAGGGAAGTCCTCCTTTAGCTGTCGTCTTGTTTTATCATATACTGTTCCCTTTGCACCCATCAATGTTTACTTTTGTATGCGCATTGAATCGACAAAAAAAATCCTGACTTTGGAGCAATGTTCACAGACTCTGGCATTTTGCTTTCTATTAGATGCAATGTTTTTTCCCGTATTGGGACCATGGTTTCGGTCCTAACTTCCTCATATGGAAGGTATCTTTTCCTTCCACAAAAATACACATGCATTCACACATTCACACATATTCACTTGTGACGATCTGAAAGAGACCCCCCCTTGAAGGATGGGTGTGGTTGCTTACACATACTGCCCTTTGACTACGATTGAAACACACACACACACACACACACACACACACCTGGGGGGAGGCACAGTAGCTCACATTTCAATCACATTTCAGGACTATCTGGTTTCATAAGCAATGCGCCGCATGAAAGACTTAACCTCTCATGTCTTTCTCCGTGACTTTAGAGCCTTTGTCATCTTTCCCCCCGTCTTATTCATCCATTCACTCGTTTCCTTTCCTCGCTCCAAACCCGGCGGCCCATCCTGATTTGTTCCCCCCTTGTCACAGCCACGGCCCGAAAGAAATACTGTTGCTCAGCGCAAACAAGCTGTCTGGCTGGTTATTTAATTCATCGGTTAATTGAGACAAGCATTGTTACACCATTTGCACAATTATTCATGGATGCAAATGAGGTGCTAATGAAGTAAAGTTCCGCGGCGAACGAGACCGGGGTGCTGGTAGACGACACCGCAGACAAAGCCACCTGCCAGTTGATGTCACTATAAATATAGCTATGTGCGTACAGAATGCCTGCGTGCATGTGCGCGCATGTGCGCGCATGTGCGAGGGTCTTCCAGTTGGGACGACGACGAAGAAGGCATCGTCTTTGTCATTGAGCCATGAGGAGCCTTCCTGTGTGTGTGTGTGTGTGTGTGTGTGTGTGTGTGTGTGTGTGTGTGTGTGTGTGTGTGTGTGTGTGTGTGTGTGTGTGTGTGTGTGTGTGTGTGTGTGTGTGTCATGCACACAGTGATTCCCCCTCGCAGCTGCCTCCTCAGCTTCGACAATAGGCCCGCTAACAAAGACGTGGCCTTGAGCCGCTGTCATGTGATACGAGTGGTCTGCAGCCTCTCGGTCAGATGACCCGGGCTATTGTCCCTGACAGTGACACACACACACACACACACACACACACACGGGCCAATCTCAGAACGCAGACCCTTCCTCTGTGGCAAACTTTACCATCACGTTTGTGGTGATTTGAACAAGCAGATGCCTTTTTACGTCCAAGTCTTTTTTTTTTTTTCTTTTTTTTTTATCATTAAACTGATACCCTACAGCTATAAATGCAACAATTGTCCCTATTCTGCAATGAGGAAAATATGTATTTGATCTCACACTGCAAAAAGTCAGTGTTCAAAAACCAAAAAATTGTTTTACAAAAATGAGGGGTATTTTATTTGAACTCAGCAAAATGATCTGCCAATAGAACAAGAAAATTCGGCTTGTCAAGACTTTTCAAAACAAGTAAAATGAGCTAACCTCAATGAACCCAAAAATACATTAAAATAAGTATATTCTCACTAATAACAAGTGCACTTTTCTTGGTAGAAAAAAAAAATTGACCTTTTTGCTCAATATGTTGAAAAATATTCTTAAATGAAGTAAATGCTAGTGCCATTATCTTGACATAATGATATGCGCTCGGCATTACATTTCTTGAAACCAGCAAACTTATACTAAAAAACTATTTATTGTTCTTAATTGAAAGACACCAAGGCAAGCGCTTGTTACTCTCGGGGTCTCCTAGCCGCTCAGGCAAATCATATTGTCTAAAAATGCATTTTTCCATGGATAACATGACATCATCGCGCCAAGTGCGTGCTATTTCAGTCAATTAGTGCGCATATATACAGCCCGGCCCCCGGCCAAAATGCTTTTAATTGTAATTTTGAGGAATTTATCTGAATGTGCATGAACTATTTCTGTTCAAAATTGTTTGAAATGTCAAATGTTTAAATATTAACTGTCAGTTGACTGTACTGTGCCAACTGTACTACTATATGAGAACGTGTTTTCTCTTGTTTCATCGAAAATAAAACAGCAAAGTCAATTTGGCTGTCATCTGTTTTAATTATGAGACAAAATTGTGTCGAAATCATGATTTTTTTTTCATGCTTGAAGTAAGAAATGATTACTTTAAAAAAGTAGTTTTATACTTGTGAGTGTTGATGACACAGCTTTGCAACAGTTGATATTCTAGTTTTAAGCATGTTTTACTCAATATAGGTCATCAAATCTCAGCAATGAGCTGTAATATCTTACTGAGATCATTTTGGACCAAAACCCTTAAAACAAGTAAAATACTCTAACATAAAATCTGCTTATTGAGAAGAATTATCTTATTAGACAGAAAATAAGCAAATATCACCCTTATTTGAGTTATTTAATCTTACTTAGATTTCAGTGTTTGAAGTGCAGAATGATTTTGTAGGTTTACCCAATTACAAATACATCAACTGTCCATATATTTTTTTTTTACAAGGGATTGTTTTAAAGAGACACTTAAAAATATATAGAGTCGTGGTCAAAAGATTGCATACACTTGTAAATATAGTGTCTTGAGTTTCCAATAATTTCTACAACTCTTATTTTTTTGTGACAGAGTGATTGGAGCACATACTTGTTGGTCACAAGTTTTGGTTCTTTTATGAATCTACTGAAAATGTGAGCAAATCTGCTGGGTCAAAAGTATACATACAGTAATGTTAATATTTGCTTACATGTCCCTTGGCAAGTTTCACTGCAATAAGGCGCTTTTGGTAGCCATCCACAAGCTTCTGCTTGAATTTTTGACCACTTCTCTTGACAAAATTGGTGCAGTTCAGCTACATTTGTTGACATGGACTTGTTTCTTCAGCATTGTCCACACGTTTAAGTCAGGACTTTGGGGAAGGCCATTCTAAAACCTTCATTCTAGCCTGATTTAGCCATTCCTGTACCACTTTTGACGTGTGTTTGGGGTCATTGTCCTGTTGGAACACCCAACTGCGCCCAAGACCCAACCTCCGGGCTGATGATTTTAGCTTGTCCTGAAGAATTTGGAGGTAATCCTCCTTTTTTCATTGTCCCATTTACTCTCTGTAAAGCACCAGTTCCATTGGCAGCAAAACAGGCCCAGAGCATAATATGTTTTTTAGGAATGGTTTTTCCTGGGATTAAAGGCCTCAACATTTCTCCTCCAAACATATTGCTGGGTATTGTGGCCAAACAGCTCCATTTTTGTTTCATCTGACATCACATAGACAAAGATAAGACTTTCTGGAGGAAAGTTCTGTGGTCAGATGAAATAAAAATTGAGCTGTTTGGCCAGCAATATGTTTGGAAGGAGAAAGCCAAAGGCTTAAAGGTAGACATTAAAAGACAAAACAGAACAGCCACACGCAACGGAAGTATACCACCACCAAAGGGCCTTGAAAATGTCTAAAGGTGACACACCTTCAGGAAGTGGAAGCGAAAACGCCCAACATATGTACAATTTTTCTTTTTCATAAAAAAAGTGAGTGCGAATTTAAAGGCCTACTGAAAGCCACTACTAGCGACCACGCAGTCTGATAGTTTATAAATCAATGATGAAATCTTAACATTGCAACACATGCCAATACGGCCGGGTTAACTTATAAAGTGACATTTTACATTTCCCGGGGAACTTCCGGTTCAAAACGTCTATGTATGATGACGTATGCGTGTGACGTCACGAGGGCAAGGGAAGTATTCGGAGCCCGTAGAAAAAGCTCTGTTTTCATTTCATAATTCCACAGTATTGTGGACATCTGTGTTGGTGAATCTTTTGCAATTTGTTTAATGAACAATGGAGGCTGCAAAGAAGAACGTTGTAGGTGGGATCGGTTTATGCGGCTGGCTGTAGCAACACAACCAGGAGGACTTTGTTGGATAGCAGACGCGCTAGCCGGCGACCTCACCTTGACTTCCTACGTCTCCGGGCCGCCGACCGCATCGTCGATCGCTGGAACGCAGGGGCCGTACTTATCAAGCTTCTTAGAATTACTCCTAAGAAGTCTGCTAAGAGTTGACTTAAGAGTAAATAAATTCTTCGCTGAAAGCTGCACTTAAAAGTTAGTTATCAAGCGTCTTACTCACACTTTCAGCGAAGTGTAGGACTGAATCTTGAGTGTCACACTCAGAGCTGAATTACGACATTACTATGTGCCGTAAACAGAATTTTAGGTGACGTCATTTCTGTGTCCATAGAAATGACCAATCACGGAAAGGAATCCGTTGTCTAAGAATAAAGAAATATCTTGGAAATATTTAAGTGGACAATGGGAGTGTATATTTTGACAATAAACTACAAAATAATACAAAACAAACTAGTCCCCGCCGGCACTCACGCTACCGCTCCCTCTCTTCTATCGCCCACACACTCACTGACGTCACTCACCTCATGCAGAAATCAACAAGGAATCGAAAAGTATTAAATCTGTGACAAAAATAATACCCGCTCTGTCTAAACAATACCGTTTGATCAGCTGCTCGTTATCAAACAAATCCAGAACATCGTTCCGCTCCCTTAATGTTCGCGCACGTCTCTCTCGCCTCAGTGCCATCCCCTGCTGGCAACTCCTAACCACTTAAGACACCTCTGAAGGTCTCTTAAATATCGTGGAGAGTAGGAGTGATTCTTAGACTTAAGAACGTTGATAAAAAGCTTTTATTCTTAAGTTTGAGAGTAGGACTAAATTTCGCAAATTCTCAGGACTTAAGTGTAAAATGGCACTCTAAGAAGCTTGATAAGTACGGCCCCAGGTGAGCACGGGTGTTGATGAGCGGAGGATGGCTGGCTGGCGTAGGTGGAGCGCTAATGTTTTTATCATAGCTCTGACGAGGTCCCGTTGTTAAGTTAGCGTCGTTAGCAACAGCATTGCTAGGCTTCGACAGGCGTCGAATACACATTAACCGTGTATTTACATGTCCAGTGTTTGGTTCGGTGTCTCCTGATAGTAGTATTGTTGATCTTCTGTCTGTCCTTCCAGTCAGGGATTTATTTATTTTGTTTCTATCTGCATTTGAGACAGATGCTATCACGTTAGCTCATGCTAAAGAGCTTCGTCGATGTATTGTCGTGGAGATAAAAGTCACTGTTAATGTCCATTTCGCCTTCTCGACTCTCATTTTCAAGAGGATATAGTATCCGAGGTGGTTTAAAATACAAATCCGTGATCCACAATAGAAAAAGGAGAGAGTGTGGATTCCAATGAGCCAGCTTGTACCTAAGATACGGTCAGAGCGAAAAAAGATATCTCTTGAACTGCATTCTAGTCCGTCACTCTAACGATCCTCATCCACGAATCTTTCATCCTCGCTCAAATTAATGGGGTAATCGTCACTTTCTCGCTCCTAATATCTCTCGCTCCATTGTAAACAACGGGGAATTGTGAGCAGCACTACCGCTTGTGACGTCACGCTACTTCCGGTAGGGGCAAGGTTTTTTTTTATCAGCGAGCAAAAGTTGCGAACTTTATCGTCGATTTTCTCTACTAAATCCTTTCAGCAAAAATATGGCAATATCGCGAAATGATCAAGTATGACACATAGAATGGATCTGCTATTCCCGTTTAAATAAAAAAAAATCATTTCAGTAGGCCTTTAATTTAGGTGTGTACTATATTCCAGAAATTACGATGTATAAGCCACTACCAACCCATGAAACCATGGTGCGTCAATTCAGAAGTAAAATAAATACATGCAAACATCAGTTTTCTTTGCTCTGGAGTCCCATGCAAGATCTCACCTTGTGATGTAAGGAATATTCTGTGAGAGTTGGGGGATCAGCTCAGAAGTGCATGGGAAGACCCGATTAATAGAGCGAAGAACACACTTTGCTCTAATGGACTTAGATCACAGCTCACAGAAGGCTTGTGGTCTGACGAAACCAAATTGAGCTCTTTGGCATCAACTTGACCTCCAGTGTTTGGAGTCAAAGGAATCCTGACTACGACCCCAAACAGGTGAAGGGGAACATTCTGCTCTGCAATGAGAGGCCAATGAAATGGGCTGTGTCAGGTTCAAACACTGATGACATCTATTAAACAAGACAAGAGGCAAAGAATTAAACAGAGACAGAATTCAATTTGGACTCAATATTGAGGAGAGTCGTCTGTACACTGTACCCTTGCACAGTATCTCAGCACGCTCTGCCAAAAGATTGCACGCCTCCTTCTTTTATTTTGGACCCTCCCCGACCACATGGCCACCGCTGTTTCCAAAGGACAAAGGTCGCAAAAAGTTCACAGAAAAGGTCGTAAACAATTCACAGAAAAGGTCAGTTCAAAAAGAGTTCCATTAAATAGTTCAAAAAGAGTTCGGAAAATACTTCAAAAAGAGGTCCATAAAATAGTTCAAAAAGAGTTCGGAAAATACTTCAAAAAGAGGTCCATAAAATAGTTCAAAAAGAGTTTGTCTGGAAATTGGGCAGATCCGCTTTGAAGTCCTTGGGTTGGAACAATATCGTTCTGTTGATTACCATACATGAGAGAAAACAGAAAACCCTTCATGTGGCTCTCCCCCTTACACAGTTGAGTTTTACGAGCCTTCTTCTTGGTAGGTTTCAAAGACAGCTTTGGTCTTCTTGCTAGGAACTCATCTCAACACAAAGTATTGTGATAATTTAGATAGAATAATTCTGACAGGTTGTGTATTATAGAATCTAATAGAGTCTTGGACGGGCATCCGTGCGTTTTCCAGGATGACTGTGACCCAAAACCTTTGGCTGAGTTAACAAAGGAGTGACTCAAGAAGAATCCCATTAAGATCCCCCGAGTAGCCAGGCAAGGCTCAAAAAAATCGATATAACGTCCTCAGAGGGAGTGGAAACTTTGAGTTGCCAAGCGACAGCCTCAAACTGTAAAGAGGAATGTACAAAAATCCCTTCCAAGATGTGCGCAACCTACGTGACCAATTACAAGAAAAATGCCTGAGCTCGCTTCCCAAACATAGGTTTATATAATATGTGTGATAGTCTATAGTCTGCTAAAAACAAATGTACGGTTACAACGTATTTGTAAAGGACAAACCTACAAAATCAGCAGCAGATTCAAAATGTGTTTTATGTACATATAGTTTGCTTTATTAAGCATTAACAGATCTGTGGTCTGGATTATGTTTTTTGTTATTTTCGGTTTAAGACTCCATAGTTCCTGTTTGCGCTCCCTTGTTTGTTTTAGTTTCCATGACGACTGATTAGTTTCACCTGCTCTAATCAGAGACTATTATTTAAGCCTGTTTTTGCCAGTTAGTCATTGCTCTGTTTTGACTTTTCTTGCCATAGTTCATGCTGTTCGATTCATGCCGTGTCCAGTAAGTCTTTTTGTTTCACGTCCATAGTTCTTGCTATTTGTTTCAAGCCACAGTTTAGTGAGTTTTTTTCATGTTTTTAGTTTCATGGTTCATGTCCATAGTGTAAGCTAAGGCTTAGCTTTTGTTTCCTGCGTTAAGCTTGTCTTCGCCTTGTGCGCCTTTTTGTTTTGTAGTACTTTGAGTTTGAATAGTTAAATAATGTTCCTACCTTCAAGCCTTGTCCAGTATAGTCCGATTTCATCCCGGGAGAACAATCCTCGCAGTAAGTTGGGAAAAACTCCTCGTTCTGACAGAAACCTTCCAAACTCCCATCAATCTTCCACTACCCTTCAAATATAACAAAAACAAAACAAAAATAAAACAAATTAAAATAGATAAATACATGCATAAATAAATAAAAGAAAATAACAGTCCGACCTATTAAAATGAATACAACAACGTAAATGTTTTTTGAACGTCATAGAGGAAGATTACAGTTAGTTTGATGCACTTGGATACAATGACTAATTTAAGAGGATCAAATCACTACAAAAAGAAAATGTAAATGTATTTAAAAAAACATATGCAGGGGACTATGTAATGGATGACTACCAATATTTATTAATCATGTAACAATTTAACAACACCCTTTCATCCACCTTTTGATGATATTTCTAGACTGTGAATCTAATGTATTCCAGTGTGACACAACTACAACTTCTCGTTATGCACAAAAAAATATAATAGTGCACATTTGTAATGATCCGCAAGATTCTTAAATTTGTTACATTTTAACTATTCAAATCGGATATTATTTTTACATTTTTTATTTTTTTGGATTATTAGTAAACCAGACTCATTGAACGTGCCCGTCGAGTAAAACACGGCCACGTTCCACACGCTTGTGTACAAAGTGGTGTGACGTCGACAACCCTTTATCAGTGAGTGTGCCACACGACATGCACACACCACTACATACGTCTTGTTGCTTTGCCAGAGGTAGTGTTGTCCCGATACCAAAATTATTTCGATACTTTTCGGTACTTTTCTAAATAAAGGGGACCACACAAAATTGCATTATTGGCTTTATTTTAACAAAACAAATCTTGCGGTAAATGAAACATATGTTTATTATTGCGAGTTTGCCCTTAAATAAAATGGTGAACATACAAGACAACTTGTCTTTTATAAGTAAACAAACAAAGGCTCCTAATTTAGCTGCTGACATATGCAGTAACATATTGTGTCATATTCCATTCTATTATTTTTTCAAAATTATTAAGGACAAGTGGTAGAAAATGAATTACTAATCTACTTGTTCATTTACTGTTAATATCGGCTTACTTTCTCTTTTAACATGTTCTATCTACACTTCTGTTAAAATGTAATAATCACTTATTCTTCTGTTGTTTGGATACTTTACATTAGTTTTGGATGATACCACAAATTCGGGGAACAATCCGATACCAAGTCGTTACAGGATCATACATTGGTCATATTCAAAGTCCTCATGTGTCCAGGGACATATTTCCTGAGTTCATAAACATAATATACATTTTAAAAAAACGAAAGAAGACGTGATGCCAAAAAAAAATTGACGTAATTATAGTAATATCGACCAGATACGTTCCTGTACTTGGTATCATTACAGTGGATGTTAGGTGTAGATCCACCAATGGCGTTTGTTTACATTTTGACGCCGGTGAGCTACGGCGTGTCGTGAAACGTGTTTAGCTATTCCTCGTCCTGCAGGGATGATACTTGTAAGAAACGTACTTTATTTGTCGCCATGGAGGCGAGGATTAGTGACTGGAGCTGGACTTTAGCCGCTGGCTAGCTAGCCATGTCTTAAAGCATCCCTTCCGGTGGGCACTTCAGTGTTATAACTTCACCTTTATCGTAAATTTTTAAGCCAAAATGCGTCCGTTCTCCCTTTTCTGTCCCACTGTGTCTGCTTGTAAGTACTCGGTAATTGTGCGCTGCCGAACATGCTCCTCTGCTCGTAAACCAGCAAGGGGGGGGGGGGGGGGGGGCGGACCGGTACTTTTCAGAGTCGGTATTGTACCGAATATGATTCATTAGTATCGCAGTACTATACTAATACCGGGAGATTTTAGTAAAGGGAGACTGGGCTTTCTGCTCCGCCGCTCCCAGTCTGTGAAACGCTCTCCCTGACCACCTGAGGGCACCACAGACTGTGGATGCTTTTAAAAAATGCTTAAAAACCCTTCTTTTTTAAAAAAAAAGCCTTTTTTTAGATATATGCATACTAGTTTTAGTTATTTGGCTGTTCTATTTTATTATTCAGTTATTTTTTATCATCTTTTTTTTAAATTTATTTTATTTATTTTTCATTTTTTATTTTTTTTTAATACACTGTAGCACTTTGAGGTTGTTTACTCAATGTAAAGTGCCTTTTTACAAATAAAATATATTATTATTATTATTATTATTATTATTATTACGGGTATACCATACAAACCTATCCAGAAGTGAAAAAAATATATACATATGCTGACTTGCTGACTAACTAAAATGAGGCGAGTGTTCACAAAGTAGTACGAGTAAAATCTAAGACCAAAAGAAGAATATTTTTGCCACAAACTCGGACATGTCAAGTTCTTCTTACGCTGATTAACAGCAGAAGGACAGAGTATGATGTGCATGTGTGTGTGTGTGTGTGTGTGTGTGTGTGTGTGTGTGTGTGTGTGTTTGTGCGTGGGCTGCAAGTGTGTGTGACATAAGCCAGGCCAGATAGCAGGGACGGTGAAGAAGAGGAAAAAGGAAGCAGATGTGTGTTGGCAGGAACGATGACTCCAACACACGGAGATAGTACAATAACCACATACAGCAAAGTGGACCTTAAGGTCAGGAGACAATATGTCAGGGGGTCACATACCTCAGCATGTGCTTACAGTAAAGTGCACCACTAGTTCAATATAGTTGCTTCCTTTAGCGAGAGATGACGACGCCAGCAAACATTGGTATCGTGGATGATGATGATGATGAAGGTGGAGCGTCAGAACATGAAGCGCTACAATGTTCCGCATTACCACATCCAATAAGTGTCTCCGTCCAACAAACACAATGGCAAGATCTGAGCACACACACACACACACACACACACACACAAACGTCCACAATTATTGGATAATGGCATCGTACAGTAGATACACTATATTGCCAAAAGTATTTGGCCACCAGAAGTGGGTAGTAACGCGCTACATTACATCTATTTGAGTAACTTTTTGGATAAATTGTACTTCTAAGAGTAGTTTTAATGCAACATACTTTTACTTTTACTTGAGTATATTTATAGAGAAGAAACACTACTTTTACTCCGCTCTACTCGCTACTAATTTTTATCCATCTGTTAATGCACGCTTTGTTTGTTTTGGTTTGTCAGACAGACCTTCAAAGTAGGATCTATGCATGCCTGCGTTTCACCAATCAAATGCAGTCACTGGTGACGTTTGACTCCGTTTCACCAATCAAACAGAGCCGCCTTTCAGCGGCAAAACAACAACAAGCTTTAGCTTACATGAACTCAACGTCAAATTTGAGGAAGCACATGGCGGTAAGTAACGTTAGTAGATATTTTGGCTGTCACCGTAGGCTGATGTTAGCTTCCCTGCTATGAATCACTGTCAAATGTACATCGTGTGGGGACATTTATTAACGCACTGCAGCCACATAGACAGACAGACAAAGACACACACACACACACACACACAGTCGCACACACACACATACACGCATGCATACAAACACCAATCAGAAGTGTGTTCCCAGGTGCAGCCCACACCTATTAGTTTATGGATTGCGTAAAGACTAACTTGTTATTTTCCTTTGTAATCTCTGCCTACTGAGCCTATGGTGCTGTTAAGTTATTGTGGCTCAATTTGCCTTAATTTTTTTTATGTTAATGTATTATTATTTAATATATTTTATTGTTTTAGTTGCTTAAGAGATATTCCTGGCTCTGATTTTGCTCATTGCTATTTTTATGTTTTTGTGCATTATTTGTTGCCGTCATCATTAAACAAACAGGTTACTCATCAGTTACTCAGTACTTGAATAGTTTTTTCACAACATACTTTTACTTTTACTCAAGTAAATATTTGGGTGACTACTCCTTACTTTTACTTGAGAAATAAATCTCTAAAGTAACAGTACTGTTACTTGAGTACAATTTCTGGCTACTCTACCCACCTCTGTTGGCCACCCATCCAAGTGATCAGAATCAGGTGTCCTAATAACTTGGCCCGGCCACAGGTGTATAAAATCAAGCACTTAGGCATGGAGACTGTTTCTACAAACATTTTGTGAAAGAATGGGCCGCGCTCAGGAGCTCAGTGATTTCCAGCGTGGAACTGTCATAGGATGCCACCTGTGCAACAACTCCAGTCCTGAAATTTCCTCGCTCCTAAATATTCCAAAGTCAACTGTCTGTCATGATCCGTGGTCCAGATCATGTTTTGTTTAGTTATGTTCTGTTAGTTTTGGACTCCCTTAGTTCCTGTTTTGTGCACTTTGGGGGTTTGTTTTGGTTACCATAGATACTAGGGGTGTAACGGTACGTGGGTACCGTTTCAATACAAATATTAAGTAGCGTAACGCACGTTGTGTAAACAATGCACACCGGGGCACAACACACGGCATGCTAGCAGCTAACGGGCTACAATAGACTGACCATAAGTCCTCTTTTCACCGGACATGTCCTCTTTTGCGTCGCTGTCAGGGCGGAGTTTCTTAAATGCCTCAAATGTCCGGCATTTTGAGTTAGGGTTGCGTGTATTTTCAATGTACGTTCAGGGTTAAGAAGGGGTTAAAAACAAAACAAATTGTGCGTGCAGCAGCATTCGTGAGGGAGGGGCAGAGACAGAGAGAGAGAGAGAGTTATGATAAACGCGCATGCGTCACCAGACTCTGCTTTTTATCCATAGATTTATCACATTTAATGTATGACGATCCTCCTGGTAGGGGTGTATCCCTTTAAGGAGGATGCCTGTTCGTGACTTTGTTTAACGTGGGGAGACTGGTGCACAGACAGTCACCACACGATCCTTGACAGAATCGGGTCAGGGTCCGGTGGCATCGAGTCCAAGACGACTGGGGACCCTTTCCTGCTGCAGCCTTCTTCCACCATCGCAGCCTTTGTGGTAGTTCTTAAATCTACCGTCTTCCGCCTGCTCCGCCGTCGAGGTCTTCGCCGTATCCCTGGCTAGGGGGCAGTCAGGTACTAGGCCTTTGCCAAGGGCCACCTGGGGTAACAGTAGTAAAGGGGTTAACCTCCTAGTGCCCCAAGACCCCATAGAGGAGCCTCCACTGCCGGATGCACTTTAACGTCATGCCCAGGACACACCACAAATGTTGGTATCAATCCGATACCAAGTCGTTACATGATCATACATTGGTCATATTCAAAGTCCTCATGTGTCCAGGGACATATTTCCTGAGTTTATAAACATACCCGGTAATATAAATTTAAAAAAAAACTAAAAATGTTGATGTAGTCATAGTAGTATCGACTAGATACACTCCTGTACTTGGTATCATTACAGTGGATGTCAGGTGTAGATCCACCAATGGCGTTTGTTTACATTTTGACGCCGGTGAGCTACGGTGTAGTGAAGCATGTTTAGCTATTCCTCGTCCTGCAGGGATGATACTTGTAAGAAACTTACTTTTTTTTTCGCCATGGAGGCGAGGATTAGTGATTTAGAAGTAGCTATAAAACACTGCCGACTGGGGCTGGACTTTAGGGGTAGGGGGGAACCGGTACAGTACCGAATATGATTCATTAGTATCGCGGTAGTATACCATTACCCGTACAACCCTAGCAAAAATATTAAACATATTTGTTAAACAAAACTGTTGCTTAGTTTTCAATGAATACTTAGGCCTACTGTGCTACTGTATTTTAATTGTGGTCATTTTGGGGGTACTTGGAGAGCCAAGTGTTTTCTGAGGTGGTCCAGTTGTTTCCCGGGACCGTAGAGTTGCATTTACATGTGTTATAATTAGGGATGTCCGATATTATCGGCCGATAAATGCTTTAAAATGTAATATCGGAAAATATCGGTATCGTTTTATTTATTATCGGTATCGTTTTTTTTTATTTTTGTTTTTTTTTTATTTTAATTTTTAATTAAATCAACATAAAAAACACAAGATACACTTATTATTATTATTGGTTCCTACATTATATATCAATATATATCAATACAGTCTGCAAGGGATACAGTCCGTAAGCACACATGATTGTGCGTGCTGCTGCTCCACTAATAGTACTAACCTTTAACACTTCATTTTACTCCTTTTCATTAATTAATAGTTTCTATGTGACTGTTTTTATATCGTTTTACTTTCTTTTTTATTCAAGAAAATGTTTTTAATGTATTTATCTTATTTTATTTTATTAATTTAAAAAAAAAAGGACCTTATCTTCACCATACCTGGTTGTCCAAATTAGGCATAATAATGTGTTAATTCCACGACTATATATATCGGTATCGGTTGATATCGGTATCGGTAATAAAAGAGTTGGACAAAATCGGAATATCGGATATCGGCAAAAAGCCATTATCGGACATCCCTAGTTATAATTGTTTTAGGCTGCAGCCTGACTCTGCAGTTGGTACAATAATTTAATTGTTATTTTGTGTTATTATTCTTAATGGGCCCCTCCTGTGATTACTAGCTCAAGTTCTTGTCCAACCACATAATTCATTTGGATTGTGTGCATTTGTGTGTCTGTGTGTGTGTCCGTGTGTGTGTCTGTGGCAAGACAGTGACAGAGGGTCTCATTGAAACAACGGTGGTCTCCCGGGGCCTGCTAAAAAGAGAGAGAGTCTGGATGTAGTGAACGAGGGGCTGGGGAATCATTGTGTGTGTGTGTGTGTGTGTGTGTGTGTGTGTGTGTGTGTGTGTGTGTGTGTGTGTGTGTGTGTGTGTGTGTGTGTGTGTGTGCAATACATCCGTTCCGGTGGCGTCTAACCTTGGCACGTCCTGCCATGTGTGACAGGGTTACACAGTTTGCTAGAGTGTGTAGGAGCGTGCACCTTGTCTAGGGGAGTCAGCATGTGTGTGTGTGTGTGTATGTGTGTGTGTGTGTGTGTGTGCAACACAAAAATATGGAGAATAGGGGGAGCGGTTGGTCACACTGTTTAGTGTCTTTGTATGTTCTTGCCCCCGGGAGAAGAGGTACTGTAAGGGGGGAAAAGTGTGTGTGTGTGTGTGTGTGTGTGTGTGTGTGTGTGTGTGTGTGTGTGTGTGTGTGTGTGTGTGTGTGTGTGTGTGTGTGTGTGTGTGTGAACCCATGACATGTAGAGTGAGGGCAGTGCAGGGCCGCACCTTGCTAAATTGGGGCCCTGAGCAGAATTTTATTTTGAAAAGCCCCTCCCATTGCAAAATGTGTTCATACTACTTTATTTATGTAAAATGATCGCCAGCACGTATATATATATTATATATATATATATATATATATATATATATATATATATATATATATATATATATATATATATATATATATATATATATATATATATATATATACAGTTAGTAGAACAACTGTGTTTTCATTACTGTGTACTGTACTATATATGCTGTATATATATATATATATATATATACATATATATACATATATATATATACATATATATATATATATATATACATATATATATATATACATATATATACATATATATATATACATATATATACATATATATATATACATATATATACATATATATACATATACATATATATATATATATATATATATATATATATACATATATATATATATATACATATATATATATATATATATATATATATACAGCATATATAGTACAGTACACAGTAATGAAAACACAGTTGTTCTACTAACTGTACTGTACTTGCTGCTTACTTTTTAAAAAAAAAAAAAACACTTACCTTTCACTATTTGAGTAGCCTTTTTTCTGCCTTTTAAGTACTGGCGAGCGATCTCTGAATCCGGGAACATATCCTTCACGGATTTGTTGAAAACATCCGCAAATGAGAACGGGATGTTGCTTGCATGGTGGCCCATAATACTGCGTGGCCACAGCCTTGTGCTTCTCTGTCCATTCAGCCACCGTGTTATGGCTTATAGATAAACCGATGGATAACGGAGACATATATAATAGTCTCCTTTTCAGGTGGGAGAGGACGCCACCCCCAATATTGTTGTCCGGCTGGAAACCGGGAGAAATGCGGGAGAATGGTTGTCCCGGGAGATTTTCGGGAGAGGCACTGAAATTCGGGAGTCTGCCGGAAAATTGTGGAGGGTTGGCGAGTATGCCCTACCCACAGTGCGTAATCTGCTTTTAGTCAGGGCAGTGTGACATGTGGAAAGCACTTTTTCTTTAAAAAAAACACACTTTTACACACAAAGACCCACAAAAAGAACTCCCCCATCATTGTTTTCTATATTTTTTTTTAATGTCTTTCAGGTGCCTGATCGATTTATCGAGGTGTCCCAGGTGACCCTTCGCGAGTTCTTCAACGCCATCGTGGCGGGCAAAGACGCCGACCCGTCGTGGAAGAAGGCCATCTACAAGGTGATCTGCAAACTGGATAGCGAGGTCCCCGACACGTTCAAGTCCCCAAACTGCCTCCAGGAGCTCCTGCACGACTGACAATTAAGGGACGAGGGCCGGGAGCACCTGGCCAGCTAACCCGGATCGTTGCGTGGATCGTGTGAAACTAAAATGTTCATAATGTGTCGTTAGGTGACGCGGAATGAGAACACCTTTTTTTTTCCTGGACTATTCCTCTTGAGAGAGTCGCACTTACAGATGTTCCTCTTCCTCGGACCGCTTTGTCCACGCATGCTCTTCATCCTCTCTCGCGGACAGTGGGCGGAGCCAACTGGCGATAAAGAAATTAATATATAAAAGATCTTTTTATTGTTGGTGTTTGTAAGTGTAATGGACATTTATGAGGGGAAAAAAAAAAAAAAAAAGAGATGTTTCTGTATTTTTTTTTTTTGCTTACCACCTTTGTATAAACGTACATCCTCACCTCATGCACGGTGTGTCGCGTTCAGTCTAACCCAGGGGTGTCAAACTCATTTTAGATGGAGGAAAATCTACTCCCGAGTGGGCCGGGACTGGTAAAATCACGGCACGGTAACTTAAAAATAAAGACAACTTCAGATTGTTTTCTTTGTTTAAAAATACAACAAGGACATTCTGAAAATGTACAAATTATAATGTTGTATGTTTTTGTTTTTTTTACACTTACATGTTGCCGTTAATAGTATTCTACCTTTATTTGTCGTTATTTATACTTTCTGAATAAATTATGTGATAATGTTCGTTGGTCAACTCATTGGTGTTAATTTACAATCTATCAAGATAAAAAAGTAATATCAAAATCAGGACTTCCGCCTCAGCTAACCTCCACACATAGTCACACACCATGAACCCATTTTGGATTTAGTCACACTCCATAACCTTGTTTAATTATATTATTGTATTTTCATTATATATATATAATAAAACATATAGCTACTATGTCCCCTTGTGGTCTGTGCCGTCTACTCCCCCCTGTTTTTGCGAAATTTGTTGAAAAAAAAGGCCTCCATCAAGCAAAACGTCTTACTTGCTCGACAACAAAGTGTCCATAAGTCAACGACTATTTTCATTGACCTATTGTGTTGTACGTGCTTGTATTTTTCTAAAAAAATACACCACATGGTGGCGCTAGCATTAAACCCCAACAGTCAAGTCAAATTTCTCACACAGCTCAACACACTTTAACTTTAGGGTGTTTTGCCGAATTTCCATACAAGATGTTATTTATGTAGTTTCCTCTATTTTTCACATATGTAGCATTATCTAAAAAGATACAAAGAATTGCTATTGCGACATCCAGTGGACACATTTAGAACCGCAGTTTCTTTCATTCAAAAATTTCGGCTCATTTTTACTACTTAGCAAACTCGCGGGCCTGCCTTATATAAAACTAAAATTTGGCTTGGTAAATAAGTAGAGAACAATTGAGTGAACAGATCCTCTATTGCGCCCACTATACCCTTTCTAAAAACAGCGCCAACAATACTTCATTTACGTGCCGAGACCTGAAAATTAACCAAATATGAGCGATATTGTTATTATAAGCGCCAACGCGGACGGCTTATTTTTTTTGAAGCATTGATACCGGCGAGCTAATGCTAGCTTTTGCTGCTATTGTTGACACACAGAGCTTCGGCTTTGTCTCAAGTTTGTGAAAAAGTAAATTCTAGATTAAATTTCATGCATCTCTCACCTTTTGATTGATTGATTGATTGATTGATTGATTGATTGATTGATTGATTGATTGATACTTGTATTAGTAGATTGCACAGTACAGTACATATTCCGTA
Source organism: Entelurus aequoreus (assembly GCF_033978785.1). NCBI lineage: Eukaryota > Metazoa > Chordata > Actinopteri > Syngnathiformes > Syngnathidae > Entelurus > Entelurus aequoreus. The sequence goes on from NC_084731.1 coordinate 97,091,003, forward strand.
CAATTGACCACTAAATGGTAACACCCGAATAAGTTGTTCAACTTGTTTAAGTCGGGGTCCACGTCAATCAATTCATGGTACCTGATGGTAGAAAAATGTGGCCGTATGTTTGACACCCCTGGTCTAACCCCACCCTGGTTGAATCTGACGCTAATAGATCTAATATGTGCTTGGTTATAAACTATTTATTTGTTTTCTTCTTTGTTGTTTCGCACTTTCATTTATTTCATTTTCTTTTCCCTGCATGGACATTTGGAAAATATGATTTTTTTTTTTTTTAATCGATTGACATCACAATATGGGTATCTTTATTTGTTGACGCAAAAAGTGACGTGTTTACTGGAATCAAGGATCGTCATTCAGCACAGCAATCATTCCTTTTTTTTCCGGTGACCCCCTCACAAAGTGTTTGTAGGCAAATATAAAAATGTATATTTACCGTATTTTTCGGACTATAAGTCGCAGTTTTTTTCATAGTTTGGTGCAACTTATACTCAGGAGCGACTTATGTGTGAAATTATTAACACATTACCGTAAAATATCAAATAATATTATTTAGCTCATTCACGTAAGAGTCTAGACCAGTGGTTCTTAACCTGGGTTCGATCGAACCCTAGGGGTTCGGCATAGCCTCCGCCGCGGAGGTCGAGACACACCCGACTCATCGTGTAAATAAAAACTTCTCCCTGTCGGCGTATTATGGATACCCCCAAACAATGTTCCCTCTAATTTTCCATATGTGTACAAACGCAAAAACTCCTTGAGCATTCAGTGGAGCACATGTGAGCTACGTCAGACCTGCAGCACACCTGTCCCAAACCTGACTAAGTAACAAGTTCAATGTTTTATTATTATAATCAAATGACAGCAGTCATTTCCATGAGATTATTTTCTAATATACGTGTTTTGGCCCACTTACAATGACTATAACATATTGTTTTTCATGAGCTGTGTACTAGTATTATATATCCTGCTTTGGAAATAATGTGTATCCCTTTCAGATATCACATGTAGTTCACTAAAACATTCACATGTTGCACAATGAGATGTAAACATGGGATTATGTGTACATTCCTGTAACTTTCTGTTTGTAAAATATATATTTATTAGTATTTCTTTAATATAATATCATTTTATGATTACGGTTCAGGTTCGGTGAATGCGCATATGAAACTGGTGGGGTTCGGTACCTCCAACAAGGTTAAGAACCACTGGACTAGACGTATAAGATGTCATGGGATTTAGCGATTAGGAGTGACAGATTGTTTGGTAAACGTATAGCATGTTCTATATGTTATAGTTATTTGAACGACTCTTACCATAATATGTTACGTTAACATACCAGGCACGTTCTCAGTTGGTTATTTATGCCTCATATAACGTACACTTATTCAGCCGGTTGTTCACTATTCTTTAGACATTTTAAATTGCCTTTCAAATGTCTATTCTTGGTGTTGGCTTTTATCAAATACATTTCCCCAAAAAATGCGACTTATACTCCAGTGCGACTTATATATTTTTTTTCCCTTCTTTATTATGCATTTTCGGCCAGTGCGACTTATACTCCGGTGCGACTTATACTCCGAAAAATACGGTACTATTGAGAATTTTGTGAGGGTTTAAAAAGCGGAATCATTTTAAACAGCAGGAGAGGGAGAAAAAAAATCACTGCTGTATTTGTAGCATGTATAAATGTAACATTGTGTCATATTGTTTTATTTATGATGGGGAAAAAAAAACTATTCTGTTATCTTAATTAACACTCGCTACAGATTTGACCTCAGATTTACTCGTCCGACACAGTGCAATTTGAAATAAATTATTATTTAACAAAAAAACAACAAAAAAGTGGGATATCTTGTGTTACGTGGCATTGACCGTCCAGCTAAGCGGTAACCAGGCAACATGATGGCCACTTTGACTGCGTCCCCCCCCCCCCCCCCCCCCCCCCTCTCTGGCTGTATTCTCCATCAGGACATGTGATCGCTCCTTGTTGTTGCTGATGAATGAAAAGAGAAGCGCTGTGTGATTATTGTCAGCACAAAAGCCTCAAAAAGCTGCTGACGCCTAGATTAGACAGTACAAAGACGCGGGGGCACACACACACACACACACACACACACACACAAACACACATATAAGCAAACGCGCGGCCTGACTGCCCTTGATACCCAACCTCTCCACCGCCGATGTCCATATTTCCCCCCGCCTGTCCCCGCACCTCAACAAGCCTCCTTCATTGGAAACATTTACTTCATCTCTAATGACATCACTAACACGCCATGTGTGTGTGCTGGTGCCGTGCCATAATGTGCCGCCAAACTGCCATCGCCAGCGTGGGCTCAAGTGCCGGCACAACATGTGCCTCCACCCGCCTCACACCACATACACACAAAGCCAAACAATAAGCACACCCACGCTACATTCAAATCCGCAGGCTCGTTTTTGTGTTGTCTCATTTTAGATCAAAAGTTTACATAGACTTGTAAAGGACAAAATGTCATGGCTGTCTTGAGCTTCCAATAATTTCTACAACTCTTTTTTTTTTTTGTGATAGAGTGATTGGAGCACATACTTGTTGGTCACACAAAAACATTCAAGAAGTTTGGTGAATCACCTTTTCTCCTACAAACATTGCTGGGTATCAATTTTTGTTTCATCTGACATCACATGGACAAAGATAAGACCTTCTGGACTAAAGTTCTGTGGTCAGATGAAACAAAAATTGAGTTTTTTTGCAGTCATAACGGGGGGGGGGGTTGCACCTTGCTGCGAGGTTTGTTCTCCCAGGATGCAAACAGACTATCCTGGACAGGCCTTGAAGGTAGGAACATATTTAATATTTCATTTATTTATTTATTTCAGGCAATGACAAAGAAGTACAAGTTGACAAAACATAATAATATAAATTAATATAGTGCATTATTGTCCAGTTTTGCCTTAAAGGGAGTAGGAAGAAGATAATTGATTTAATCCCACCCCCAGTTCTCCATTCAGTGATTATTCCCATGAGTTTCACTCTTACTTTGTTCAAGGATTATAATACAGATGTTGTATCATAGTGGCATTACCACGGGTAACAATAGTTATTACACTGTAACAATCATTTGTATCAACAATGTAGGAATAATGAATATACCAACAATGGTAATGGACATCATAGCAATAATGGTAAGGAAACATTGAGCACATGTTAACACTTTGAGACGGAGTATAGTAGCCGGTCAAATTAAAGACCCTCATCTCTATATTTGAACCAGACCCCATGTTTGTATAATAGTTTAAATCGATTAATAGTTTGGCATTGCTTGTGTTGTAAGTCCAGTTTGTTCCTTATTCAATGAATCCTAAACATCAGAAAAGACAGGAACCAAAACAAAAGGAGAGTGTGCCGTTCACACGAGAGGCTAAAGAACAAAACAAACTTAACGCAGGAAACATAGACGCTAACACTTAGCAAGAACTATGGACATAGAGAAACTGTATCAAACTGTGGCATGAAACAACTAACACTTACGTGGACACGGCATGAATCGAACAACTAGCATAAACTTGGAATCGGACATGAAAACCAGCAATGACACCAGGACGACTGACTGGCAAAGACCGGCTTAAATAATGGTCTCTTGATCCCGAACACCAGAGGCAGGTGAAACTAATAAATCGCCATGGTATTTAAAACACAAAAACAGGAACTAGTGGAGTCTAAAACTAACAGAACATAACAAAAACAAAGATCCGGACCACGGATCACGAACAAGGTGAGGGCTTTAATCCCAGGAACACCATGCCTACCGTTAAGCATGGTGGTGGTAAGTATTAAGCTCCTGGTCTGTTTTGCTGCCAATGGAACTGGTGCTTTACAGAGAGTAAATGGGACAATGAAAAAAGAAGGATTACCTCCAAATTATTCAGGACAACCTCAAATCATCAGTTCAGAGGTTGGGTCTTGGGCACAGTTGGGTCAAACGTGGTAAAGGAATGGCTAAATCAGGCTAGAATTGAGGTTTTTAGAATGGCCTTCCCAAAGTCCTGACCTAAACGTGTGGACAATGCTGAAGAAACAAGTCCATGTCAGACAACCAACACATTTAGCTGAACTGCACCAATTTTGTCGAGAGGAGTAGTCAAAAATTCAAGCAGAATCTTGTGGATGGCTACCAAAAGCGCCTTATTGCAGTGAAACTTGCCAAGGGACATGTAAGCAAATATTAACATTGCTGTATGTATACTTTTGACCCAGCAGATTTGCTCACATTTTCAGTAGACCCATAATAAATTCATAAAAGAACCAAACTTCATGAATGTGGTGTGACCAACAAGTATGTGCTCCAATCACTCTATCACAAAAAAATAAGAGTTGTAGAAATGATTGGAAACTCAAGACAGCCATGACATGATGTTCTTTACAAGTGTATGTCAACTTTTGACCAGGACTGTATATAAAACTGTTAGAGCCTGATTTACTAAGATCCAAATAACACGCTAAATCAGGGGTGTCAAACTTGTCTTCATTGAGGGCCACACCGCAGTCATGGCTGCCATTAAAGGGCCGCATGTAACAGTAAATAATTAATGTATTTGCCTATGAATTTAAACATTTTACTTTTTTTTTTAACGTAAAGAGTCAAAAGAATCTGTGGATTTTACCACTGTTTTTACAGAAAAAAACTGGCAGCTTAGTTGCCAGACTTTTACTGTAAAAGTTTTACTGTAAAAGATACATATTTTTTAAATAATAATAATACTTTTTATTATTATTATTATATTTTATATATTATTTTTATTATTATTATTATATTATTTGTATTATTATTAATTAATTTGCCTATGAATTTAAATATTTTACTCTTTTTTTTCTATGTAAAGAGTAAAAAAAAAATCGATGGATTTTACCACTGTTTTTGCAGAAAAAAAACTGTCAGCTTAGTTGCCAGACTTTTATTGTAAAATTTTTAATGTAAAATATATGTTTTTTTTTAAATAATAATAATTATTATTATTATTGTTATATTTTATATATTATATTATTAATATATTTTTATTTGTATTATTATTATATTATTATTATTATTATTATTATTTGTATTATTATTAATTAATTTGCCTATGAATTTAAATATTTTACTTTTTTTTTTAACGTAAAGAGTCAAAATAATCTGTGGGTTTTACCACTGTTTTTACAGAAAAAAAACTGGCAGTTTAGTTGCCAGACTTTTACTGTAAAACCTATATTGTAAAATATATGTTTTTTTTATAATAATACTACTACTTATAATAATAATTATTATTATTATTGTATTTATTTTATATATTATATTATTAATAATATTATTATTTATATTATTATTATTATATTATTTTTTATTTTATTATTATTTTGTATTATTATTAATGAATTTGCCTATGAGTTTAAATATTTTTTATTTTTTTTATTTTTTTATGTAAAGAGTAAAAAAAATCTTTGGATTTTACTACTCTTTTTGCAGAAAAAAAACTGGCAGCTTAGTTGCCAGACTTTTACTGTAAAATATATGGTGTGTTTTTTAAAATTATTATAATTTTTACAATATATTACTGTAAATAGAAATACAGTACTGCTGTTTAATTTAATGTTGGCGATTTGGCTGCCTGCTTTTTTTAACCATAATAAAATATGGTACCGTAAAATCATCAACCGTGGATTTTACAGCAAAAAACTAAACAAAAATGTGACAGCCCAGTCGACAGAATTTTACTGTAAAAAAACAAACATTGGTTGTTGTTGTTTTTTTCAACTTACAGTAATATGCTGTTAAAAAAACTCCTTAAATGTTACAGTAAAATCCATTGGTCATTTTTAAAGTGTACAATTTGATGGATACAATCATAAGTTAAGCAGATATTTAAGTATTTATTTGGATTTGGACCAAAAAAGTTAAATAAAATATTTGTTGGGATATTGGACACCATTTTTTTCCCCTGTCAAACAAAACAAAAAAAAAACTTTAATAAGAAAATAAGAACGTAAAGAAAGAAAATATGAGGTATTTTATTGACACATTATTATTTCCAGTCTATATAAAATGACGTGGAGGGCCAGATCTGGCCAGTGGGCCTTGAGTTTGACATCTGTCCGCTAAATAGTGTGTGCGAACAACAAAATTGTGAAAGTGTTGCGTGTGATCTATTAATACTGTGTGTACAATTGAAAAGTGGTGCAAACGGTCTCATTTTAATTAGGTTTTTGCACTTACTACTGGCATTTTGTGCCCGCCACATTCACGTCACACTAAATGGATTGCGCTCCTTATTCGGCTCAATTAGAGAGACGCAATCCTCTGCGGACAAAAGTAGTAGATACTTTACACATTACCTATGCTATCGAGTTTGCACGAGTTTTAGTACACGCAAACATTAACTAGATCTGGCTTATAATGTGCTGTGTGTTTTGTTTATTTCCTGTCAGCGCTCATATTGGATTTCCATTTGTGATCGTTGACGTAGCGTTAGGAACCACAGATCCCTTCCCCACCAGCAACAATGCTGATCAAGCAGACTTTGTGAGAGCCAACAACGCTTACTTTGGGGAAAAGTATGATCCAGAAACAAATATTTCTGAGCCTGAACACAAAGAGGATGAGCAATAAGTTTTAGAAGCCGAGTGCTAAATAATTTACGGATAATTGGATTTGTTTTAATGGATACAATGAAACACAAATAAGCATATAAAGCCAACATGTCTTTAGGATTTAAATGTTAAAATTTTGAATAATGCCAACATAGACATGGAACACTCCATAAAAGCCTACTTTTTGAAACCAGGGGTGTACAAAGTGTGGTCCGTGGGCCATTAGTGGCCCGCTGTTTGTGTCAGAATATTGTCGAGATAAAATCAAACTTAAGAACAACAGTAAAACTTAATAGCAAATAGACTAAGAAGAAAAAGCTAGAGTGTCCGCCCTGAGAACGGTAGGTTGTGAGTTCAAACCCAAAGACTATAAAAATGGGACCCATTATCTCGCCGCTTGGCACTCAGAATCAAGGGTTGGAATTGGGGGGTTGAATCACCAAAAAATGATATGATCAAAATAGTATTTTGAGCAAGTCATGTGATCCGTGACGTAGCGTTAGGAACCACAGATCCCTTCCCCACCAGCAACAATGCTGATCAAGCAGACTTTGTGAGAGCCAACAATGCTTACTTTGGGGAAAAGTATGATCCAGAAACGTATATTTCTGAGCCTGAACACAAAGAGGATGAGCAATAAGTTTTAGAAGCCGAGTGCTAAACGGATTCAGCTTTGTTGTGACGCTATTGCAGCAACAGCAATGCTAGTTTGCTCAACATACAAACTAACCAACCAAAATAAAACAAACACTTACTGTGATATATCCACTCTGGCTGGGATGCCGAACGACGGTACCGTTTAGATGAAGATTCAATCGTAATCCTCACGAAGGGTTGAAAAAAAGCTTTAGTTTAGTCTTTATTTGAAGGGACAATGCACAGAAACATTAAGCTCAAAGACAGATCTGTTCTGTACCAGATTATAGCTAAATAGCTCATTTCCATCTGCAGTCCCTGGCTACCTAAATTAAAGGGATACAAAAATCATGCAATAAAATTATGAAGATAAAATCATACTATAGCATGCAATCATTTAAGAAAAGTCATAAAATGCCCTTTCATGGACACATACTTAATATACACTACAACCACACTTCATTTACATCATCACACATTGACAATACATGCTCTTGTTCACATCTGTCATCATTTGTAAAAAAACAACCATGATTTTAACAGACACACCTCACAATTTACAACCAAAATGCTCTCATGAATAAATATAAAACACATTAGGTTGATGTGTCAAACATAGTGGCCACCTTATTGACCGTGTGAGCAGCTTTGATTGCTCCAAAGCCACTTTTTAACTTCAATTGTGAATGAAGAGTGGGGCGGTATGGCGTAGTGGGTAGAGCAACCGTGCCAGAAACCTGAGGGTTGCAGGTTCGCTCCCCGCCTCTTACCATCCAAAATCGCTGCCGTTGTGTCCTTGGGCAGGACACTTCACCCTTGCCCCCGGTGCCGCTCACACCGGAGAATGAATGATGAATGAATGAGTTGTAAATATGAATGATGGGTTCTCACTTCTCTGTGAAGCGCTTTGAGTGTCTAGAAAAGTGCTATATAAATCTAATCCATTATTATTATTATTATTATCTGTTGTTGCAAAAAGCCTCTTTTTGTGTCTTTTTTGCCATCTCAAAATCGACCGGGTCTCTCGCTCCAAGGCCACATTTTTCTACCATCAGGTGAGAGATGCATGAAATGTAATCTGGAATTTACTTTCCGCAAACTTGAGACAAAGCCGAAGCTCGGCGTGTCAACAACAGCAGCAAAAGCTGGCGTTAGATCGCTGCTATCAATGCTTCAAAAAGAATAAGCCGTCTGCGTTGGCGCAAACAATATTTTCACTCATATTTGGTTCATTTTCAGGTCACGCCATGTAAATGGAATATTGTTGGCGCTGTTTTTAGAAAGGGTATAGTGGGCGCAATAGAGGGCCCTCGGTCTGTTAACTCAATTGTTCTCTACTTATTTACGATTTATAATGCATTAAAAAAAGCCAAGCCAAGCCAAGTTTTTGTTTTATATAAGGCAGGTTTCACGGTTTGATTGCAGCTTACTGCGCGGTTTGTTCTCCCGGGATGCAAACGGACGACTCCGGACAGGACTTGCAGGTAGGAACATGATTTAATCTTGAAACAAGACTCAAAGAGGTACAAAACAGAAAACAACCCGACGGGACAAGGTGTCGATCGCACTTGAAGCTAAGTACTTAGCATGGGCTAGGAGGCAAGCAAAACTTAGCACTGGAATCAAGAACTAGAAAACTTACTAGCTGTGGCATGAACAAACAAATCTTACATGACAGTAGCTTGAAGCAAACAAAGATGCCAGACCGACTGACTGGCAAAGGCAGGCTTAAATAATGTCTCTGATTACAAACAGGTGAGCGTGCCCAACACAAGAGGCAGGTGACAAATAATACGTAGCTATGGTAACAAACTCAGGTGCACAAACAGGAACTGAAGGAGTCCAAAACTAACAGAAAACACAAAACATGATCCGGAACACGGATCATGACAGCAGGCCCGTGAACAGGTTTTATCCGGCCCGCGGGATGAGTTCTGCTAAGTATAAAAATGTACCTGAAATTTTTAAATGAAAAATGTGTCCACTAGATGTCGCAATAGCAATTATTTGTATCTTTGTAGATGATGCTACATATGTACAAAATAAACCACGTGATGTTAGTACATCAGTCGAGGAAAATTATCAAACTACACAAATAACATCCTGTAGTTTGATTTTGACATACTTTGTTCGATCTTGATGGATCGAAAACGAACACCAATGAGTTGACTGATGAACATTATCACATAATTTATTCAGAAAATATAAATAACGACAAATAAAGATGGAATACTATTAACCGCAACATGTAAGTGTGAAGAAAAAAAACAACAACATTATGATTTGTAAATTTTTAGAATGTGCTTGTTCTATTTTTCAACAAAGAAAACAATCTGAAGTTGTCTTTATTTTTAAGTTATCGTGCCGTGAGTAGATTTTTCTCCATGTGGCCCCCCATCTAAAATGAGTTTGACACCCCTGATACAAACCCCGTTTCCATATGAGTTGGGAAATTGTGTTAGACGTAAATATAAACGGAATACAACGATTTGCAAAATCATTGTCAACCCATATTTAGTTGAATATGCTACAAAGACAACATATTGATGTTCAAACTGATAAACTTTTTTTTTTTTTTGCAAATAATCATTAACTTTAGAATTTAATGCCAGCAACATTTGACAAAGAAGTTGGGAAAGGTGGCAATAAATACTGATAAAGTTGAGGAATGCTCATCAATCACTTATTTGGAACATCCCACAGGTGAACAGGCAAATTGGGAACAGGTGGGTGCCATGATTGGGTATAAAAGTAGATTCCATGAAATGCTCAGTCATTCACAAACAAGGACGGGGCGAGGGTCACCACTTTGTCAACAAATGCGTGCGCAAATTGTTGAACAGTTGAAGAAAAACCTTTCTCAACCAGCTATTGCAAGGAATTTAGGGATTTCACCATCTACGCTCCGTAATATCATCAAAGGGTTCAGAGAATCTGGAGAAATCACTGCACGTAAGCAGCTAAGCCCGTGACCTTCCATCCCTCCGGCTGTACTGCATCAACGAGCGACATCAGTGTGTAAAGGATATCACCACTTGGGCTCAGGAACACTTCAGAAACCCACTGTCAGTAACTACAGTTGGTCGCTACATCTGTAAGTGCAAGTTAAAACTCTCCTATGCAAGGCGAAAACCGTTTATCAACAACACCCAGAAACGCCTTCGGCTTCGCTGGGCCTGAGCTCATCTAAGATGGACTGATACAAAGTGGAAAAGTGTTCTGTGGTCGGACGAGTCCACATTTCAAATTGTTTTTGGAAACTGTGGACGCCGTGTCCTCCGGATCAAAGAGGAAAAGAACCATCCGGATTGTTATAGGCGCAAAGTGTAAAAGCCAGCATGTGTGATGGTATGGGGGTGTATTAGTGCCCAAGACATGGGTAACTTACACATCTGTGAAGGCGCCATTAATGCTGAAAGGTACAGACAGGTTTTGGAGCAACATATGTTGCTATATAAATAAACATTGATTGATTGAAATAAACAAGTTAGAAGTGCCACTAGCTATTAAAGCTAACAATGTCAACAGCTTTCAGTTAGCTGCTTAGCAATAATGGAACACACTTTCCGGTACAAAACTCCCAGCCCGGCATGCTCGGGCTCACTGAACTAGTTCCAGGAAACAGATGATCAGAGGTATTATATGAGAATGATGTTGGAAAATACAAGCATGTTAATGGAAACATTGGAATACCTCAAATCTTCTGTGAAATTAGATAACGAAGGTATACACTCGAATAGAGAATGTCTACAATTAGAGAATTCCAGCTTGAGAAATGATTTCAGTGATTAAGTAGAGAAGTTCAGGGATGAAGCGAAGATTGCGCCAACAGTTGAAAGCCATGCAACAAAACAACGTGGATCTGAAGAATATCAAAGATATGATGGATCAGAATATCAATCAATCAATCAATGTTTATTTATATAGCCCTAAATCACAAGTGTCTCAAAGGGCTGCACAAGCCACAACGACATCCTCGGTACAGAGCCCACATACGGGCAAGGAAAAACTCACCCCAGTGGGACGTCGGTGAAAGACTATGAGAAACCTTGGAGAGGACCATTGCACCGGTCGCCCAGAGGGCGGGTCCCCACATCTGCGGTCCCCTCCAAGGTTTCTCACTGTATCCCATTGGGTTGAGTTTTTTCTTGCCCTGATGTGGGATCTGGAGCCGAGGATGTCATTGTGGCTTGTGCAGACCTTTGAGACACTCGTGATTTAGGGCCTGTGGCAGTCTCTCACTGTCGTCTGGGTTCCATGGACCACCAAGAACTGACATGACTGCAAGCAGCGTTGACTTTGTTTATTTTTCAATCAAACTCAGTCTCCGGTCGGGTCGCTTTTCAGCTCCTTCCTTCTCCACTGCTCGCTCTTCTGTCCGCTTTTCAGTCGGCCGCATCTTCGTCTGCCTCTTGCTCTCTGTCTCTTGCGCGCTGCATGTGCTGCTGGCTCTCCAACTCCCTCTGCCGCCCCGTCGTTCTCGGCTGCCGCCCTCTTACACACTTGGAGGAGATTATATAATTGTGCCCAGGTGGACGATCCACGCACCTGATACTTGTTACGGCGTCGATCCCGGCGTGTGCCGCTGGCCCGCCGGCCACACCTCCTCGCCGCCATCTTGGAGTCGGCTCCGGCGTGCCCTGCCTCGCTGTTGGTCTGCCGGCCACGCCTCCCCACAGGGCTATATAAATAAACTTTGATTGATTGATTGATTGCTTGATTATCTATTTCTGTACTCGCACATGCACGATCACACACGGGGTCAATAGACACACCACATGACGGAGAAACAAAGATGTGTTGTGGGTAAAACCTCCTCTCAAGGAGTTGGTGTGAGTGCAAGACGTGTAAGCCGCGGTGGTTGACAGCCGTCTCTTACAGCCAAAACGGGCCGACAGGCAAGTAACAAGTTCCTCAAACTGGACCGCTGGCTTATTGAACATACTGCAATCAGCCAGCACTGCAGGTTTATTTGCTTCGATCCTCAAAGATGACACCCAGGTGCATCAATTGTTGTTTCTAACAGCTGTTTCCACTCCCACAACACAGCACACAGCCCTCCCCGCCCATTTCTATTCATCAGTACCCTGCATCTTTCCACATCCTCCCCGCATCCTCCGGGCGGTGTCCCCCCCACGGGTCACTTCTCCGTCCTACACCCATCCTTCCTGCATCTTTCCACGTCTCCACCCATCCTTTCCTCGACTCTTCTCTCCATCCTTCCTTCATCCCTCCCTATCGCCCCGTGCATCTTTCCCCATCCTCCCCCATCATCCTTCCACCGCAACGCGTCCTCCCTCTCTCCTCTCACTCCATCAGCAGTCTGCTCGCTAATCAAACACCATCTGCCCTTCCATCCCCAACCTGTCGGGAACAGCTGCCAGCCGCTCTCTTAACAACACTTTTAACAACCCCGCCGCATCTTCCACTGCCCGCCGCCGGGCGGATGTTGCAGATGAGGGCCACCCCTTCGCAGATGGGGGGTGAGCAGTGCGGTTCAAAAAGACTCACGTGTCGGGATCAACCGGAAAGAAGAAAGGCTTAATCTCACTCTCACTGGACCCCGACAACACTATTATGAACTTTTGGGCAAAGAAAAGGACATTACTACTTCAGTGAAGGGGAAAAACGAGCAAGCAGAAGGGACAAACGCAGCAATAAAACAATGGTGCTCCATAAACGGGAGGATGCCTAAATAGTAAACGAGGGAAGAATCATCCGCCTGCTCAAAAACAGGATTCGGAGCTAATGGTGGGAAGTAAAAGCTCCCAGCACACACACACACACACACACACACACACACACACACACACACACACACACACACACACACACACACACACACACACACACACGCACACACACATATCTTAAACACACACTCAATCATTTCTCACACCCGCAACAGCCACATAATTGCCCATCAATGCTTGTTTGCACATGCCAGGCGCCCTTGTCGTCGCACACAAACTATTTTGCAACATGCCAAGACATTTTCAAGTGTTACATTTGCCAGCCAATCCTGAGATTGAAGGCCAGATGTTAGCTGGTGCACACACACACACACACACACACACACACACACCCACACACACACACACACACACACACACACACACACACACACACACACACACACACACACGTATTACTCTCCATTGAGTGTACTTTCTGACAAAACTGCACTGCAAAGACTGAAATCTAAGTAAGATTAAATATCTCAAATAAGGGTGATATTTGCTTATTTTCTGTCTGTTTTGTGCCAACTGTACTACTATATGAGTACATATTTTCTATTGTTTCATTGAAAATAAAACAGCAAAGTCCATTTGGCTGTCATATGTTTTAATTATGAGACACAATTGGGTCTCATAATTGTCTGTGGCATCACAGACTGGGGCGATTTCTGAACTGAATCTCAAGATGGATCACATCATGGAAAAGCTGGTAAGGGAAAAATTATATATATGAGGGCCAACATGGACGAATAGAACAGAAAAGCCATTGTCATGTCTGCTCGCGGAAAAACAAAAATCCTAATCTACGATTTGACTCCCTCGAATGGCCTTGACGCTCCAACAACAGGAGCAGGCTGTTCTGAAAACATCCCCGAGGACACCTCAATGATGGACGCTTTTGACCTCCCTCCCTCCTCAACGACACCTGGAGTCGAACTTTTGCTTGCATGCAGAACGGCCCCAGGCCTATGAACATGAACACTACATCAAAACACCCAAGACAATGGGCATACACACACACACACACCCCCCACCCCTACCCCACGCCTTCACCACCGCTTGATTCCCCTTCGGGGTGATGGACGGCTGGCAGCGCTTCATAGCAGCAGTCGACCTCCAGGGTTCCAACTCCCCCCATCCCCCCTTGCGAGTTGTCATGATTAAATGTAACATGTTTATGTGTGCATGGCATGGAGTTTTTCCCCCTTAGGAGCACAGTCTAGATTGTATTTTTTTACTCATCTTCTTCCCCAGCGTTTTACCTTTTTCCCACCTTTTTATGGGGCGCCTCGTGGCGACCCATCAGCGTTCCTGTTCTGTCACCCTGTGCACTGTTTGTTTGTCTAATCTTGAACGGGTTTGTGCTGAAAACATAGTTTCGTTGTACTTGTTGCAATGACAATAAAGACCTATCCTATCCTATCCTATCCTATGTTCTAAAATTTCTGAAACTCGTTAGAAATCAAGCTAAAAATCGCTACTGTGTCTATTTTAAGGGGGATTTTACTTGCGGACATATTTTTTGACATTCAGAACTACGGAATGAATGCCAATGTTGTCAGTGTTTGAGTGACCATGTAAAGGCCTACTGAAATGAAATGTTCTTATTTAAACAGGGATAGCAGGTCCATTCTATGTGTCAAACTTGATCATTTCGCGATATTGCCATATTTTTGCTGAAAGGATTTAGTAGAGAACATCGACGATAAAGTTCGCAACTTTTGGTCGCTGATAAAAAAGCCTTGTCTGTACCGGAAGTAGCGTGACGTCACAGGTTGTGGAGCTCCTCACATCTGCACATTGTTTACAATCATAGCCACCAGCAGCGAGAGCGATTCGGACCGAGAAATCGACGATTACCCCATTAATTTGAGCGACGATGAAAGATTTGTGGATGAGGAAAGTGAGAGTGAAGGATTAGAGGGCAGTGGAAGCGATTCAGATAGGGAAGATGCTGTGAGAGGCAGGTGGGGCCTGATATTCAGCTGGGAATGACTAAAACAGTAAATAAACACAAGACATATATATACTCTATTAGCCACAACACAACCAGGCTTATATTTAATATGCCAAAAATTAATCAGCATAACAAACACCTCCCCCCTCCCGTCCATATAACCCACCAATACAACTCAAACACCCGCACAACACACTCAATCCCAAAACCCAAAGTATCGTTCACCTCCCCAAAGTTCATACAGCACATATATTTCCCCAAAGTTACGTACGTGACATGCACATAGCGGCACGCACGTACGGGCAAGCGATCAAATGTTTGGAAGCCAAAGCTGCGTACTCACGGTAGCGCGTCTGCTATCCAACTCAAAGTCCTCCTGGTTGTGTTGCTGCAGCTGGCCGCTAATACACCGCTTCCCACCTACAGCTTTCTTCTTTGTTGTCTTCATTGTTCATAGAAACAAATTGCAAAAGATTCACCAACACAGATGTCCAGAATATTGTGGAATTTTGCGATGAAAACAGACGACTTAATAGCTGGCCACAAGGGTGTCCCAATATGTCCGCTACAATCCGTTACGTCACGGGCAAACGTCATCATACCGAGACGTTTTCAGCAGGATTGCACTTTACTAATCTAACCCGGCCGTATTGGCATGTGTTGCAATGTTAAGATTTCATCATTGATATATAAACTATCAGACTGTGTGGTCGGTAGTAGTGGCTTTCAGTAGGCCTTTAAAAAAAAGTTACATTTACACACAGTAGCTATTAAAAATATGAAAGTAAATGGCTGCATAAGTACATTTGAAAACGGGAAAAAAAAGAGAGATGCTAATGGCAACAGTTGGACACCCCGAACAGCAAAATGTGCCCAACTGAGGGAGGCCTAAAATCAATATTACTTCATGCAGCGCAGATAGAGGGGGCTCACACTTTCTTAATGCACATTTACACACACACACACACACACACACACACTGCTTGCATACACAGAGGGAGCGTGTCAGCCACGTGCCGCGTGTCCAATTAGAGTGTAAAGTCCATCAATAAGAGCCTTTCAAGGATACCAGGGGTTCCATCAGCCTGTGCGCACACACACAAGCGCACACTTACTTTGTGCACACTGCCACCACAAGAGGCAGTTGCTTTTTAATCCAACCCCTCTTGACATTGCCCCGCTTTGTCCGTCATCGTTTCTCCTTCCTTAGTTGAACTATGATTGAAGTGCATGGTGGCTTTGAGTTGTGCGCTACAGCAATCCATCTTGGGGATAAAGAAATGGTTTGACCCTAATCTTTTTAATATTAAAACCGTTCACATTGCAGACTTTAAGCCTTATTCGTTCGAGCCATTCATTTTTTTTTTTTTTTAGAAATTAATTGAGTTGTTTATCATTCCATTAAAAGACATTATTCTGGCTGAAAATGACCTTGATTGGCAAGAAGAACCTTGACACTTTTTGATTGTCAGAATGTTCATCCCCCAGCGACAAGAAGTTAACAAGTGCAGCAGCTGGGCGGCTTGTAGTATTCGTTTAAACTCAAGGTGTTTCCATTGTTGAGAGCCTCAAGCAGACCGAGGAATTTCATTTATCAAGAAACAGATAGCCTCGTCACAAAGACATACGCTAAAAATAAGTGCGTGACACACTGGAAGGGGTGTCAGCTGACTCCGGGGCTAACTACTTGTTGGTCTGATCATAAGTAAAGTTAGACACACGCCACATGCTCTTAACATACACAGCTGTGTGCTTTCTTTGAAAGGGATAAGCAAGGAGTTTTACTGGGGTTAAAAGAAGGTTGAGGGCTGTAGTTGGCGTCTGCTGCTCTCAATCAGTTCAAATTGTCAACATGGCTCAGCGGACAAATGTAATCCATAAGACAATCTTTTTTTAAATGTTAAATATATGTAGCATTTTCAGGGCATTGGATCGATCGCAACTGGACTGTTTGGATTGTCTTAAAGAACTACTGAAATTAGATGTTCTTATTTAAACGGGGATAGCAGGTCCATTCTATGTGTCATACATGATCATTTCGCGATATTGCCATATTTTTGCTGAAAGGATTTAGTAGAGAACATCAACGATAAAGTTCGCAACTTTTGGTCGCTGATAAAAAAGCCTTGTTTGTACCGGAAGTAGCGTGACGTCACAGGTTGTGGAGCTCCTCACATCTGCACATTGTTTACAATCATGGCCACCAGCAGCCAGAGCGATTCGGACCGAGAAAGCGACGATTTCCCCATTAATTTGAGCGACGATGAAAGATTTGTGGATGAGGAAAGTGAAAGTGAAGGACTAGAGGGCATTGGAAGCGATTCAGATAGGGAAGATGCTGTGAGAGGCGGGTGGGACCTGATATTCAGCTGGGAATGACTAAAACAGTAAATAAACACAACACATATATATACTCTATTAGCCACAACTCAACCAGGCTTATATTTAATATGCCACAAATTAATCCCGCATAACAAACACCCCCCCCCCCCCCCCCCCCCTCCCGTCCATATAACCCGCCATTACAACTCAAACACCTGCACAACACACTCAATCCCAGAGCCCAAAGTACCGTTCACCTCCGCAAAGTTCATACAGCACATATATTTCCCCAAAGTCCCCAAAGTTACGTACGCGACGTGCACATAGCGGCACGCACGTACGGGCAAGCTATCAAATGTTTGGAAGCCGCAGCTGCGTAATCACGGTATCGCATCTGCTATCTATTTATTTATTTATTAGCCTTTATTTAACCAGGTAAAATCCCATTGAGATCAAAGATCTATTTTCCAAGGGAGACCTGGCCAAGAGGGCAGCAGCAAGGTTACATTAAAAACAGTGAACAAATACATAAAACATCACATTTACGACATTAAAACTTGCTCACATAACACATGTGCATACAGACAAGGTAGACTGCAGTCCTTTCACAGAAGCTTTAAAGTCAATCAACGTAACAAGGGTTTGAAGTTTCTATCCAACTCAAAGTCCTCCTGGTAAGAGTCTCTGTTGTCCCAGTTCTCCACAGCTTTCTAATTTGCTGTCTCCATTGTTCATTGAACAAATTGCAAAATATTCACCAACACAGATGTCCAGAATACTGTGGAATTTTGCAATGAAACCAATAGCAGGCCACAATGGTGTCCCAAAATGTCCGCTACAATCCGTGACGTCACGCGTAAACGTCATCATACCAAGACGTTTTCAGCCGGATATTTCACGGGAAATTTAAAATTGCACTTTACTAATCTAACCCGGCCGTATTGGCATGTGTTGCAATGTTAAGATTTCATCATTGATATATTAACTATCAGACTGCGTGGTCGGTAGTAGTGGCTTTCAGTAGGCCTTTAAAAGACGATAGCTCTCATTGAATCCAACTATTGTTTAGCATCACATTAGAGCGGAACCATATACTTGTATGGGCATGTCCCCACTATTGGATCATGCACCATCCTCTCAGACTGGAGCTGTCCTACATTGCAAAAAGTCAGTGTTCAAAAACAAGAAAAACAAAACAAAAAATAGGGGTATTTTACTTCAACTAAGCTAAAATATCTGCCAATAGAACAAGAACATTTGGCTTGTCAAGACTTTCCGAAACAAGTAAAAATAGCTAACTTCAATGAACCCAAAAATACCTTAAAATAAGTATATTATCACTAATAACAAGTGCACTTTTCTTGGTAGAAAAAAAAAATGAGACCTTTTTGCAAAATATATTGAAAAATATTCTTAAATCAATTAAATGCTAGTGCCATTATCTTGACATTATGATATGCGCTTGAAAATTACATTTCTTGAAAGCAGCAAACTTATACTAAAAACAAATTTATTGTTCTTAATGGAAAGGCAACAAGGTAACCGCTTGTTACTCTCGGGGTCTCCTAGCCGCTCAGGCAAATCATATTGTCAAAAAATGCATTTTTCCATGGATAACATGACATCATCGCGCCAAGTGCGTGCTCTTTCAGTCAATTAGTGCGCATATATACAGCCCGGCCGCCGGCCAAAAAATGTTTTAATTGAAAATTTTGAAGAATTTATCTGAAAGTGCATGAACTATTTCTGTTCAAAATTGTTAGAAATTTTAAATGTTAAATGTTTAAATATTAACTGTCAGTTTACTGTACTGTGCCAACTCTACTACTATATGAGTATGTGTTTCTATTGTTTCATTGAAAATAAAACAGCAAAGTCCATTTGCCTGTTATCAGTTTTATTTATGAGACAAAATTGTGTCAAAGTCATGATTTTTTTTTTCATGCTTGAAATAAGAAATGATTACTTTAAAAAAGTAGTTTTATACTTGTGAGTGTTGATGACACAGCTTTGCAACAGTTGATATTCTAGTTTCAAGCATGTTTTACTCAATATAGCTCATCAAATCTCAGCTACAAGCTGTAATATCTTACTGAGATCATTTAGGACCAAAACCTTTAAAACAAGTAAAACACTCTAACATAAAATCTGCTTAGTGAGAAGAATTATCTTATCAGACAGAAAATAAACAAATATCACCCTTATTTGAGATATTTAATCTTACTTAGATTTCAGTTTTTGCAGTGTATCTAAGTCTGTGAGCAAGGACTGACGACGCCTGCTCAGATGAGAGGTGGAATGTCTTCTAAAACCATCTGAAAATTCCAGTTACGATCGATTCAACGAACTTAGATTATGATGACCTGAATGGATGGCAACATTCAAGGGCTTAATACTAATAAAATACTATTTTACATGAATCCACGACACAGCAGACATCTTAAAAAATAGTCACATTCAAAGGAGTCCGCAGACTGATTCTTATATGTGGGCATGTCAACATGTAAAAGCGGTCTAGAAACATTGCTCAAAAAGGTTAATTATGTCTTCTTAATCGTATACTCTTTCAGATTTTCTTGTAATCAGACCATATTTTTCGGTATATTAGATATATTAGATGCCATCTGCAGTCTTCCTCAGAAGGGTCACCTGACCACTGTGACGCGTTGCCTTTCAGCTGTTCTTATAGGCGTGGCCAACCAGGCGGACCTGTCAAGTCTACCTGGTTGGCTAGCCCCATCCCCCCGCCGCTTGATGGTTAATGGAGGAGGGAGTCACAGATATGCAAGAGCCTGAATGCTTCCTCATCCCGATTGATGGTTTCTTTGGGCCGCTTCCTTGGTTCGATCGCCTCTTTAATCCATTGTTTGAATTTGTTACTTTCTGTCCTGATGATTTTGCTGTTGTCCCAGTCCATGATGTGGTTATTTATTTTTGCAATGATCTGATATGGCTGATTTTAAGATTTCCTGTTGGGATTTTGTTTTAGGCTTCTTGTAAACCTTCCAGTTGTCTCTTTTTCGCATTCTTTCTAAAGATCTTTCTTCCTTGTGTTGAATGTCCTCCCGGTTTCTCCGATGTATGATTTACACGGGATTTAGTAAACGACAGTGCATTTCTTGTCTCGTCTTTGCAACAGCAAAATCATCTCGACAGATAGTAACAAATTCAAACGATTGATTAAGGAGGCGATCGAACCAAGGAAGCGGCACAAGGAAACCATCAATCGGGATGAGGGAGCATTCATGCTCTCGCATACCTGGTACTCCCTCCTCCATTAACCATCAAGCGGCGGGGGGTAGCCAACCAGGTAGACTTGACAGGTCTGCCTGGTTGGCCACGCCTATAAGAACAACTGAAAGGCAACACGTCACAGTGGTCAGGTGACCCTTCTGAAGGAGACTGCAGGTAACTGCAGGAAACATGTCAGGTAAATAGTTCATCTAATATACAGAAAAATATGGCCTGATTACAAGAAAATTTGAAAGGGTCTAAAAACAGTCAGCTCAAAACACCTGCTACAAAGTGATTATCAGAATGTGTGCAATAACTACCCCAGTTTGTGAACCATTCACTATGCATCAGGATTTTTTACCCTGCCTGTTATTGGACTTAGGACCAACTGATGCGTCGCAATTTGCAACAGTCACGTTTATAGCAAATGGTGATTTAAAATCAGTGGAGAAAATGTTTGCGAAGGTGTGCTATACACCTTCTGACAGGGAAATAAAAGAAGAAGCTTGAGGAGCGGCGAGTGCGAGTGAAGTCCGTTGGCGGTATGGTGGTGCGGGCTTCCACAGTTGCGGCAGAGGCGTAATCATTGCCGACAAATTTGCTTGTTCTCCGAGCTGCAAAGGGCGCCTCAGTGGTGTCGCTGGGCTGACGAGTGGTGGTTATGGTCCGGTTAACTCCATATGTCCCGACAAGAAATCTGCGTTCAAAGAACTCCGGCTTATTAGTGATTCCCAGAGCCAAAAAAAAGTCTGCGGGCTATAGAGCGTTTTCTATTCGGGCTCCAGTACTCTGGAATGCCCTCCCGGTAACAGTTAGAGATGCTACCTCAGTAGAAGCATTTGAGTCCCATCTTAAAACTCATTTGTATACTCTAGCCTTTAAATAGACCCCCTTTTTAGACCAGTTGATCTGCCGTTTCTTTTCTTCTCTCCTCTGCTCCCCTCTTCTCAATGGGGAGATGCACAGGTCCGGTGGCCATGGATGAAGTGCTGACTGTCCAGAGTCGGGACCCCGGGTGGACCGCTAGCCTGTGCATCGGTTGGGGACATCTCTGCGCTGCTGACCCGTCTCCACTCGGGACGGTTTCCTGCTGGCCCCACTATGGACTGGACTCTCGCTAATGTGTTGGATCCACTGTGGACTGGACTTTCACAATATTATGTCAGACCCACTCGACATCCATTGCTTTCGGTCTCCCCTAGAGGGGGGTGGGGGGGTTACCCACATATGCGGTCCTCTCCAAGGTTTCTCATAGTCATTCACACCGACGTCCCACTGGGGTGAGTTCCTTGCCCGTATGTGGGCTCTGTACAGAGGATGTCGTTGTGGCTTGTGCAGCCCTTTGAGACACTTGTGATTTAGGGCTATATAAATAAACATTGATTGATTGATTGATTGATAGATTGATTAACTCCTGTCGCGGTCGATATCGCTCGCTTAGGCGAAGCAGGATGGTATCCGCTATCCTCACGAGCGTCCTCTCTATTGCATTCGCATAAGACTACAGTCGGTACAAAATGTGGCTGATAGACTTTTGACAAGAACAAGTAAGTTTGATCATATTACGCCTATACTGGCTCACCTGCACTGGCTTCCTGTGCACTTAAGATGCGACTTTAAGGTTTTACTACTTACGTATAAAATACTAAACGGTCTAGCTCCATCCTATCTTGCTGATTGTATTGTACCATATGTCCCGGCAAGAAATCTGCTTTCGAAAAACTCTGGCTTATTAGTGATTCCCAGAACCCAAAAAAAGTGTTCAGGCTATAGAGCGTTTTCTATTGGGGCTCCAGTACTATGGAATGCCCTCCCGGTAACAGTTAGAGATGCTACTTCAGTAGAAGCATTTAAGTCCCATCTTAAAACTCATTTGTATACTCTAACCTTTAAATAGACCCCCTTTTAGACCAGTTGATCTGCCGTCTCTTTTCTGCTTTCCCCCCCTCTCCTGCGTGGAGAGGTTATTAGGTGACCACAGATGTTGCGCTCGGAGGAGCCAGGGCAGGGGAGAAGAACACGACTGGAAAGGTTAACCTTTAAGAATCTACGTGCGCTGAGTAAATGGACTGGAGAGATAAGTAGTCAGGAGGAAATGGGTATTAGGTGTGCATGCAGGTGGCTCCACCCCGTTGCCCAAAAACCAGGCACTGCAACACAAAGCAGACAGTCGGCAACAGAGCTGCCAGATCATGACAGGTGGTACTTGAACAGAAGCACAAACCATAACCCATATTCAGTGTATACATGCCAATGCCAATATATGCCCTCAGGCACACTTTTTTGTTTATTCATCTAACTCTCTAACTTGAATTGGTCTGGCGTTTGAAACTCTGTTGGAACATTTTTGTATGGAGTTTTTGTATGTTTTTTGTGTGCCTTCACAGATTATTTCAAGGTACTCCGGCTTCCTTCCACATTTCAAAAAGATGCAAGTTAATTGGATACTCTAAATGTCCTTGGTTCAATTCCCGGGCTCAGAGTCTTTCTGCGTGGAGTCTGCATGTTCTCCCCGTGACTGCATAGGTGGTACTCTGGCTTACTTCCAAATACATGCACCTGGGGATAGGTTGATATGCAACACTAAAATTGGCCCTAGTGTGATAATGCGAGCGTGAATGTTGTTTGTCTACCTGTGTTGGCCCTGTGATTAGGTGGCGACTTGTCCAGGGTGTACCCCGCCTTCCGCTCGAATGCAGCTGGGATAGGTTCCGGCCTCTCGCGACCCCGAGAGGGACAAGCGGTAGAAAATGGATGGATGGATGGATACCGTATTTCCTTGAATAGCCGCAGGGGCGCTAATTAATTTAAAACCTCCTGTCACTCCGGCGCTTACCAGAAGCCTGCGGGATGGCCAAGCATGCGCTAATTATTTTAAAACCTCTTCTCACTCCGGCGCTTACCTTATTATGAAAAGCACATTTAATTAAAAAAAACATTATTATTGTCTTACCTTTAGGTATAAATGAGTCCATGCCAGCTCCTTTTGAAGAAAAGCATCGATATAGAAGTCTTCCTTATCTTTCTTCAGTTTTAAAAGTATCTCTGTCTCAATGGAGATCTTCCTTTTAAGTATTACCTCCTGCTTCGATTGAAAGTCCAGTTTAGAAAACTGTTTTATTTTAGATATGTAATCCTCCATGGTAAAAGTCCAAGCAAACAATGGCTGCACACTCTTGCTGCCGGTTGTCTTCTTCTGCAGCACTCTTCTGCAGTACCAGCAGTCGCAAGAAGGATCACTAGCGCCCTCTACCACCAGGAGGCAGGAGTCATTTAATGACTCATATTTGACCCGGCGGAAGTGCCAAGCATGCGCTAATTATTTTGCGAAACAAGTTTGACCCGGCTGTAATTCGAGGCATGCGAATACCATATTCCCGGCGCCAATTCAAGGAAATACGTTACTCAAAATTGTGCAAATGTAATGTGAATGCTTGTTTGTCTTCAGTGTGTGTGCCGTGTGATTGACTAATGGTGACAACCATTGGCAATTGTTTCACAGTTCTGGACCTCAAAATAATTGTAACACACTGTTTGTTTGTTTGGGGACGGCATGGCGAAGTTGGTAGAGTGGCCGTGCCAGCAATCGGAGGGTTGCTGGTTACTGGGGTTCAATCCCAACCTTCTACCATCCTAGTCACGTCCGTTGTGTCCTTGGGCAAGACACTTCACCCTTGCTCCTGATGGGTGCTGGTTAGCGCCTTGCATGGCAGCTCCCGCCATCAGTGTGTGAATGGGTGAATGTGGAAATACTGTCAAAGCGCTTTGAGTACCTTGAAGGTAGAAAAGTGCTATACAAGTATAACCCATTTATCATTTTGTAAAATCCTTCCGAAATAGACTCAGTTTTAATTTTAGACTTGTTTTCTAACGAAGTTCAGCACATTTTGGAATGGCCACTTTTAGCTCCAAAAGCACTGCCGATGTCACCAACAAAAGACTGGAGGTAATTTGGTTTTGTGTGTTTTGCTTGCATCTTTTTTGTTTGCACGGACTTGGAAGGAATTAGCAAAATACCCTCAACAGGAAAAAATATTCTGTACATTGCGTGATTCTGCGGTTATTTCTTGGGGCTGAAGAATTTCATGCAGGTACAGTACAGTGTGCATGATGGAGCTTGTTTGTGTCTGTGAATGTGGTGCGTTCATCGAGTTCATGGGCTCCAGTTCTGTCGATGAAGTCACACCTAGAGGGGGCAGCATATCGAGTCTGGCGATGGAAACTGAGGAGCTCCAAGTATTGTAAGTTGTGTACCGATTACTTAAAAACTAACGACTGCCTATTACTTACAGAAAACGTGTTAGTCGAATGTCGTTCATCTGGACGCTATGGATCCTTTAAGTCAGTTTGGCATTGGCTTCAACTTACCTGTGAGTTGAAGCCAATGACAATGGTCGCCCTAGGGGGGGAGGGGTCCCCCACATCTGCGGTCCTCTACAAGATTTCTCATTGTCATCCCACCGGGTTGAGTTTTTCCTTGCCCTGATGTGGGATCTGAACCGAGGATGTCGTTGTGGCTTGTGCAGCCCTTTGAGACACTTGTGATTTAGGGCTATATAAATTTGTGAACAATATGAGGACCAGAGGTGTTGAAGATGGATGGATGGATTACCCTAAATGTGACCAACCCAATGATCCCACAATTGCCTTGAAGAACAGTCAGTGTAAGGAGTAACGGTATTAAAAATAAGGTCGTTAATGTTCCTTTAATAGGTACATTAATTATTGACTATTTTAAACCGTTAATAATAATGTGGATCATGTTTTTGTGTTTTCTGTTAGTTTTGGACTCCTTTAGTTCCTGTTTGTGCACCTCCTGAGTTTTTTTTTGGTTGCCATGGTTGCTTATTATGTTCACCTGTCTCTGATTAGTGTTCGGCCGCTCACCTGCTACCTGAGCACTAATCAGAGGCATTATTTAAGCCTGCCTTTGCCGGTCAGTCAGCCTGGCGTCATTATTTGCTACAAGCACCTGTTACGTGAGTTTTGCCTTGTCTCTAGTTGTTTGCTTCATGCCTTGCTACGTAAGTCTTGTTTGTTCATGCTAGAGTT
Source organism: Entelurus aequoreus (assembly GCF_033978785.1). Taxonomy (NCBI): domain Eukaryota; kingdom Metazoa; phylum Chordata; class Actinopteri; order Syngnathiformes; family Syngnathidae; genus Entelurus; species Entelurus aequoreus. The sequence continues at coordinate 97,116,552 of NC_084731.1, forward strand.
AGTATGTTTTTCTCGTCCATAGTTTATGCTAAGTGTTAGTTTAGCATCCAGTGCGATCAGCACTTTTTTTTCCTTTTGCTTGTTTTCTGTTTTTTGGTACTTTGCGTTATTTTTGTGAATAAATCATGTTTTTACCTGAACGCTTTGTCCGGAGTGGTCCGTCTGCATTCCTGGGCGTCGTTAGCAACAGCATTGTTAACCTTCGCCAGGCTGGAAAGCATTAACCGTGTATTTACATGTCCCTGGTTTAATAGTATTGTTGATCTTCTGTCTATCCTTCCAGTCAGGGATTTATTTATTTTGTTTCTATATGCAGTTAAGCACGATGCTATCACGTTAGCTCCGTAGCTAAAGTGTTTCGTCGATGTATTGTCGTGGAGATAAAAGTCACTGTGAATGTCCATTTCGCGTTCTCGACTCTCATTTTCAAGAGGATATAGTATCCCAGGTGGTTTAAAATACAAATCCGTGATCTACAATAGAAAAAGGAGAGAGTGTGGAATCCAATGAGCCAGCTTGTACCTAAGTTACGGTCAGAGCGAAAAAAGATATGTCTTGCACTGCATTCTAGTCCGTCACTCTAACGTTCCTCATCCACGAATCTTTCATCTTCGCTCAAATTAATGGGGTAATCGTCGCTTTCTTGGTCCGAATCGCTCTAGCTGCATTGAAAACAATAGGAAAATATGAGGAGACGATCAACTGACTACGTCACGCTACTTCCGGTAGGGGCAAGGCTTTTTTTTTATCAGCGACCAAAAGTTGCGAACTTTATCGTCGTTGTTCTCTACTAAATCCTTTCAGCAAAAATATGGCAATATCGCGAAATGATCAAGTATGACACATAGAAGGGATCTGCTATCCCCGTTTAAATAAAAAAAAATCATTTCAGTAGGCCTTTAAGATGTCAATAAACTTCTCAATCAATCAATTTGAAGCAAAACAAATAACTGAGAATCTTAAAAAAAAAACTCTTAAGTTGAGGTGCATTCACTGACATCCCAACTCCAAACATCTACAGCAGAAAGTTTGAAAGTTTTTCAAAAAAGTAAACAAATAAATACTTTCCCAGGTAACTAATGACAATGAAGAAGTATTTCCATTATTAATTAAATTACTTTTTTAAAGTAATTTGCCCAACACAGGGAACATTGACGGACACATATGTTGCAGAGCTCTAATCTGAGTTGAAATATTCAATGACGACATAATCGCCTCGCAGACTGGACTAGACTTTCTCTAGTAATCCCCAAATTTCTCAACCACAAACGCGCTTCCTGTGCATGTGGGCAGCTCACATTTGGCAGGTTTCTGACATTGATTTTGATTGATTGATTGATTGATTGATTGAAGCTTTTATTAGTAGATTGCACAGTACAGAACATATTCCGTACAATTGACCACTAAATGGTAACACCCCAATAAGTTTTTCAACTTGTTTAAGTCGGGGTCCACGTAAATCAATTAATGAGTTTGAGTTTGAGTTTGAGTTTATTTGGAACATGCAAGCATACAACATGATACATCACAATTTCCAGTTTCTCTTTTCAACATGTTCGAAAAGGAGTAGGAAGAAGCAGAGCTTATTTAATCCTACCCCTTTTCTTTACATAACAGTTGCTGAAACTTTTTTTATTCACTTCCTGTTCTCAATTTTTTCACAATAAACTCCATATGTAATCACAATAAAAATAAATAAATAAATAATAGTAAGAATTTAATAATAATAATTGGTGAAGAAAGTCATATTTCATATGATGAGATAAGTAAGATTACTTTAAGAATGAATGAATGAATGGATGAAATAAATTGAGAATGTTTGTCATGGTTCTTCTTCTTTGTACTTTGTAAACACTTTAAGTTTGAAGAGTTTCTTGAAGTGGATCATATTAGTACATTGTTTGATTGCTTTGCTTAATCCATTCCATAATTGAATTCCACATACTGATATACTGAAGGTCTTAAGTGTTGTACGTGCGTACAAATGTTTTAAATTACATTTTTTTCTAAGATTATATTTCTCCTCTTTTGTTGAGAAGAATTGTTGTATATTCTTGGGTAGCAGGTTATAGTTTGCTTTGTGCATAATTTTAGCTGTTTGCAAATTCACTATGTCGTGGGATTCAATAAATAAAGGATTTGTATGTTCTCTATATCCAACATGATGTATTATTCTAACTGATCTTTTTTGTAACACCGTTAATGAATGAAGTGTACTTTTGTAATTATTTCCCCATATTTCTACACAGTAGCTCAGATATGGTAACACTAGTGAGCAGTATAGACTATGAAGTGATTTTTTTGTCTAGAACATGTTTTGCTTTATTCATTATTGACGTGTTTCTTGCTACTTTATGTTGTATATTTTTTACGTGAGATTTCCAGTTCAATTTATCATCAATCATTATACCTAGAAATTTGGTTTCATTTACTCTTTCAATTTCTATTCCGTCTATTTGTATTTGTGTTTGACTTTCTCTTCTACTATTACCAAATAGCATTATTTTAGTTTTACTAAGATTCAACGATAGTCTGTTTTTGTCAAACCATCTTTTTAATTTGTTAATTTCTTCTGCTATTATTTGTATTATCTCCTGTGTGTTCTCTCCTGAACAAAACGCTGTTGTATCATCCGCAAATAATACTAACTTTAAATCTTTTGTAACTTTACAAATGTCATTTATATAAAGATTGAATAATTTAGGTCCTAATATTGATCCCTGAGGTACACCACAGGATATATATTAGCGTTGTAGACGTGTGTTCGCCTAGCTTCACGTATTGTTTCCTGTTCGTTAGATAACTTCTTATCCAGTTTAAGACTAACCCTCTGATGCCATATCCTTCTAGTTTTTTGATTAAAATATTGTGATTAATTGTGTCAAATGCTTTAGTTAGATCCATAAAAACTGCTGCCAGCACATTTTTTACTATCTATTGCATTGGTAATTTCTTCTGTAATTTCAATTAAAGCCATTGAAGTTGAAACATTAGCTCTATATCCATATTGGTTCTCTTCGAGTATTCTATTTTTATTTATGAAACTTTCTAATCTGTTATTGAACAGTTTTTTCAATGATTTTAAAAAATTGTGGAAGTAAAGAAACAGGTCTATAATTTGTAAATTGATATTTATCTCCAGTCTTATAAATTGGTGCAACTTTAGCTATTTTTCATTTTGTTTGGAAATGTACCTGTTTGAAATGATAGGTGTACTAATATACATTAATGGTCCTGAGATCTCTTCTATAACCTTTTTTATCGTATCCATATCAATTCCATTACAATCAGTTGAAGTCTTAGATTTACATTTTTTCACGATTATAACTATTTCCTCCTGTGTCACATTACTGAGGAACATGGAGTTGGGATTTCGCTCTATGGTATCATTATAGTCCTCAATTGGAACTGGGTCTGGAATCCTTTCTTCAAATTTTGGTCCAATATTTACAAATAATTATTGAAGCTTTCAACTACTTCCTTTATGTTGTCATTGTTTTTATTTCCGTCTAAAAAGTATTGAGGGTAGTCCCTCTTTGTGCCATTTTTAATAATGCTATTGAGGATGCCCCATGTTGCTCTCATATTATTTTTGTTCCTGTCCAATAATTCACTGTAATATTCTTTTCTACATGATCGTAGTATTTCTGTTAACTTGTTTTTATACTTTTTGTACTTAATTTCTGCCTCTATAGTTCTTTGTGCTATAAATTCTCTATATAGTGTATTCTTCTTCTTACAAGCATTTTTTAATCCTTTTGTCATCCATGGTTGGTTATTCTTTCTCTGTTTATTACTAAGTTGTATCCATGGACAATGTTTGTCATAAAGTATTATGAACTTGTTTAAGAAATGTTCATATGCTTCATCAACCTCTTTTTCATTGTACACATTGTCCCAATCTTGCTTTTGTAGCTCAATTTTGAAAGCAGTCATCCTCTTCTCTGTGCATAGTCTTCGAAATGTCCTTTTGTCTCCATTTTCTTCTTGTAGTGTCCATCATATATTGTAAAAACTGGCAGATGATCACTAACGTCGGTAATAAGTAGGACCACTTGATGACAGATTCATTGGGAAACAGAACAACAAACTGAGCTGCTCTGTACAAATTGCACTTAAAAATGATACCAAGACCTCTGCTGGTCCACAGGTCTCTTGTTCATCTTGAACGGGGAGTTGTTGGACCAGTAGGAGGTTTTAAAAGGACAAATCAAGCTGATTTTAGTGATTGGATCCACTTCACACACACACACACACACACACACATATGTTATCTCTCTCTGCCCTTTTTCATTATAACATTGTTTCTTCTTGACAACCAAATCTACTTATGATCCTTTTTTTGTGCTTTGCACTCATATTTTCCTTATCTCTGTCTTTAATTCAAAATGACAATCTGGACATCATAATCCATCGAGGATTTAACCATGTCCCCATACGCTCTGCGGACCCCCGCAGTGAAACGATCCAAATAATTTTGGGACATTGAGGGATGTCGATGGAGAACACTTAAGTGATTCGGATTGGAAAAAGGGAGCGCATAAGTGATGCGATGGAGAGGAAGCCTTGTATCGCTCAAAATGGGGTATTTAATTTAATTTTAACACAAGCAAATTTCTCTCCAACAGCTACCCTGATTTGTATCAAAAAGGTTTTGTGATTGCACATGGGTTAATTATAAAAAAAAAATGAAAATGGGGTCGGTTTAAAGCACTGGTGTCAAACCTACGGACCGAGGGCCGGATCAGGCCCGCGAACAGGTTTTATCCGGCCCGCGGGATGAGTTTGCTAAGTATAAAAATTAACCTGAAATTTTTGTAAACTGCTGTTCTAAATGTGTCCACTGGATGTCGCAATAGCAATTATTTGTATCTTTGTAGAAGATGCTATATATGTATGCTATATATGGGCTACAGAGCGTCTTCTATTCGGGCTCCAGTACTATGGAATGCCCTCCCACAGTTAGCGATGCTACCTCAGTAGAAGCATTTAAGTCCCATCTTAAAACTCATTTGTATACTCTGGCCTTTAAATAGACCCCCCTTTTAGACCAGTTGATCTGCCGTTTCTTTTCTGCTCTGCCCCCCTCTTCTTCGTGGAGGGGGGGGCACAGGTTCTGGTGGCCACGGATGAAGCGCTGGCTGTCCAAAGTCGGGACCCCGGAGTGGACCGCTCGTTGGGGACGTTTCTGCGCTGCTGACATGTCTCCGCTCGGGATGGTCTCCTGCTGGCCCCACTATGGACTGGACTCTCACACTATTATGTTAGATCCACTTATGGACTGGACTCTCACACTATTATGTTAGATCCATTATGGACTGGACTCTCACAATATTATGTTAGATCCACTATGGACTGGACTCTCACTATTATGTTAGATCCAACTATGGACTGGACTCTCACACTATTATGTTAGATCCACTATGGACTGGACTCTCACACTATTATGTTAGATCCACTATGGACTGGACTCTCACACTATTATGTTAGATCCACTATGGACTGGACTCTCACACTATTATGTTAGATCCATTATGGACTGGACTTTCACAATATTATGTTAGATCCACTATGGACTGGACTCTCACTATTATGTTAGATCCACTATGGACTGGACTCTCACACTATTATGTTAGATCCACTATGGACTGGACTCTCACTATTATGTTAGATCCACTATGGACTGGACTCTCACAATATTATGCTAGATCCACTCGACGTCCATTGCACCGGTCGCCCAGGGGGGGGTCCCCACATCTGCGAGTCCTCTCCAAGGTTTCTCATTGTCCCCATTGGGTAGAGTTTTTCCTTGCCCTGATGTGGGATCTGAGCCGAGGATGTCGTTGTGGCTTGTGCAGCCCTTTGAGACACTCGTGATTTAGGGCTATATAAATAAACATTGATTGATTGATGTACAACATAAACCACATGATGTTAGTACAGGAAAAATGATCAAACTACATAAATAATATCCTGTTATTTGATTTTGATATAGTTTAATAATATAAAAACTGTTACGTACAGGGGGAGTAGACGGCACAGACCACAAGGGGGGAATAGTAGCTCTATGTTTTATTGTATATATATATAATGACAATACAATAATATAATTAAACAAGGGTATGGAGTGTGACTAAATCCAAAATGGGTTCATAGTGTGTGACTATGTGTGGAGGATTAGCTGTTGTGTGTTACCGGGAGTGTTGAGCGAGCGAAGTCCTGATTTTGATATTACTTTTTTATCTTGATAGATTGAAAATTAACACCAATGAGTTGACTGATGAGCATTATCACATTATTTATTCAGAAAATATAAATAACGAAAAATAAAGATAGAATACTATCAAACGCAACATGTAAAGTGTAAAAATAACCAACAACATTATACTTTGTACAATTTCAGAATGTTTGTTCTATTTTCAAACAAAGAAAACAATCTCGCTGCAAAAAGTGAAATCTAAGTAAGATGAAATATCTCAAATAAGGGTGATATTTGCTTATTTTCTGTCTGATAAGATAATTCTTCTCACTAAGCGAATTTTATGTTAGAGTGTTTTTACTTTTTTTAAGTGTTTTGTTCCTAAATGATCTCAGTAAGATATTACAGCTTGTTGCTGAGATTTGATGAGCTATATTGAGTAAAACATGCTTGAAACTAGAATATCAACTGTTGCAAAGCTGTGTCATCAACACTCACAAGTATAAAACTACTTTTTCAAGTAATATTTCTTTCTTCAAGCATGAAAAAAAAAAAAAATCATGATTTTGACACAATTGTGTCTCATAATTAAAACAGATGACAGCCAAATGGACTTTGCTGTTTTATTTTCAATGAAACAATAGAAAACACGTACTCATATAGTAGTACAGTTGGCACAGTACAGTAAACTGACAGTTAATATTTAAACATTTAACATGTGACATTTCTAACAATTTTGAATACAAATAGTTCATGCACATTCAGGTAAATTCTTCAAAATTACAATAAAAAAAAATTATATATGCGCACTAACTGACTGAAAGAGCACGCACTTGGTGCGATGATGTCATGTTATCCATGGAAAAATGCATCTTTAGACAATATGATTTGCCTGAGCGGCTAGGAGACCCCGAGAGTAACAAGCGCTTGCCTTGTTGCCTTTCCATTAAGAACAATAGATCAGTTTTTAGTATAAGTTTGCTGGTTTCAAGAAATGTAATGCCGAGCGCATATCATTATGTCAAGATAATGGCACTAGCATTTACTTCATTTGAGAATATTTTTCAACATATTGAGCAAAAAGGTCTATTTTTTTTCTACCAAGAAAAGTGCACTTGTTATTAGTGAGAATATACTTATTTTAAGGTATTTTGGGGTTCATTGAGGTTAGCTAATTGTACTTGTTTTGGAAAGTCTTGACAAGCCGAATTTTCTTGTTGTATTGGCAGATAATTTTGCTTAGTTCAAATAAAATACCCCTCGTTTTTTTTCTTGTTTTTAAACACTGACTTTTTGCAGTGCTGAAGTTGTCTTTATTTTTAAGTTATCGTGCCGTGATTTTACCACTTGGGAGTAGATTTTTTTTCTCCAAAAGTTGGTTCTGTACAATTATCGCCGCAACAATCCACATTTGGTCCAAGTAGAGCACACACATGGCCACCAAACTTCCAACAGGCATGAAGGACAAAATAGGTGAGGGGTCATCTGCAAATGCAGTACACTGCAAAAAGTCAGTGTTCAAAAACAAGAAAAAAAATACAAAAATGAGGGGTATTTTATTTGAAGTAAGCACAATTATCTGCCAATAGAACAAGAAAATTCGGCTTGTCAAGACTTTCCAAAACAAGTCAAATTAGCTAACCTCAATGAACCCAAAAATACCTTAAAATAAGTATATTCTCACTAATAACAAGTGCACTTTTCTTGGTGGAAAAAAATGAGACCTTTTGGCTCAATATGTTGGAAAATATTCTTAAATTAACTAAATGCTAGTGCCATTATCTTGACATAATGATATGCGCACTTGTGAGTGTTGATGACACAGCTTTGCAACAGTTGATATTCTAGTTTCAAGCATGTTTTACTCAATATAGCTCATCAAATCTCAGCAACAAGCTGTAATATCTTACTGACATCATTTTGGACCAAAACCCTTAAAACAAGTAAAACACTAACAATCTGCTTAGTGAGAAGAATTATCTTCTCAGACAGAAAATAAGAAAATATCACCCTTATTTGAGATATTTAATCTTTCTTAGATTTCAGTTTTTTGCAGTCAAAGCTAAAAATATTGAACTGGAAAATGCTACAACAATAACTGTAAAATTGTGCAAATAAAACAAGGCAGATGTTCATGTCCTTTCATTTTGCAAACAAATATTACGTATCATGTCATGTTGGACATCAGAAAAGATAGATAGATAGATAGATAGATAGATAGATAGATAGATAGATAGATAGATAGATAGATAGATAGATAGATAGATAGATAGATAGATAGATAGATAGATAGATAGATAGATAGATAGATAGATAGATAGATAGATAGATAGATAGATAGATAGATAGATAGATAGATAGATAGATAGATAGATAGACAGTACTTTATTGATTCCTTCAGGAGAGTTCCCTCAGGAAAATTACAATTCCAGCAGCAGTGTACAGAATTGAGATCGAATTTAAAAAGTAAAAAGTAAATAAAGATCACCTGGGCTGTTTTCTCATTGATTGATTGATTGAGACTTTTATTAGTAGGTTGCACAGTGAAGTACACATTCCGCACAATTGACCACTAAATGGTAACACCCGAATAAGTTTTTCAACTTGTTTAAGTCGGGGTCCACTTAAATTGATTCATGATACAGATATATACTATCATATATACTATCATCATAATACAGTCATCACACAAGATAATCACAATGAATTATTTACATTATTTACAATCAGGGGTGTGGAGGGGCCGGGGGGTAGGATATGGACATCAAGTAGTGGACATATAGAGAGAGAGAGAGAGAGAAAGAGAGCGAGAGAGAGAGAGAGAGAGAGAGAGAGAGAGAGAGAGAGAGAGAGAGAGAGAGAGAGTGAGAGAGAGAGAGAGAGAGAGAGAGAGAGAGAGAGAGAGAGAGAGAGAGAGAGAGAGAGAGAGAGAGGAGAGAGAGAGAGAGAGAGAGATCAGAAGGCATAAGAAAAAGTATCTGCATTTGATTGTTTACATTTGATTGTTAGCAATCCGGGGAGGGTGTTAGTTTAGGGTTGTAGCTGCCTGGAGGTGAACTTTTATTGCGGTTTTGAAGGAGGATAGAGATGCCCTTTCTTTTACACCTGTTGGGAGCGCATTCCACATTGATGTGGCATAGAAAGAGAATGAGTTAAGACCTTTGTTAGTTCGGAATCTGGGTTTAACGTGGTTAGTGGAGCTCCCCCTGGTGTTGTGGTTATGGCGGTCATTTACGTTAAGGAAGTAGTTTGACATGTACTTCGGTATCAGGGAGGTGTAGCGGATTTTATAGACTAGGCTCAGTGCAAGTTGTTTAACTCTGTCCTCCACCTTGAGCCAGCCCACTTTAGAGAAGTGGGTAGGAGTGAGGTGGGATCTGGGGTGGAGGTCTAGAAGTAACCTGACTAGCTTGTTCTGAGATGTTTGGAGTTTAGATTTGAGGGTTTTGGAGGTGCTAGGGTACCAGGAGGTGCATGCGTAATCGAAAAAGGGTTGAACGAGAGTTCCCGCCAGAATCCTCAAGGTGCTTTTGTTGACCAGAGAGGAGATTCTGTAGAGAAATCTCGTTCGTTGGTTAACCTTTCTGATTACCTTGGTTGCCATTTTATCACAGGAAAGGTTAGCCTCTAGAATGGAACCTAGGTAGGTGACCTCATCTTTCCTGGTGATAACAATGTCACCCACTTTTATGGTGAAGTCATTGACTTTCTTGAGGTTGATGTGGGACCCCAACAGGATGGATTCTGTTTTACCCAAGTGTATGGATAGCTTGTTGTCAGCGAGCCAGGTGCAAGTCATGTTCTTACATAGTCAATACACTAATCAAGCATGCACACTCACAAACTAGGAATTGTCTCAAATATATATATATATAAAACATTTGTTTTACATTGATCAGGTTTCTCCATTCAGTGAAATATTTAGGTATTTATGGCCTATATATTGCTATGTCGCACTTGTATGGCGGTTCAGCAAAGCTTTATATAAAGGACGACAGCACCCTCTAGAGGTATGTGCAGAGAAATACACATGTCTTCTCCAATCAGTAAACATTGCTTACTTTACTTACATGCCAACATGTGTACAGTCACAGTGAGTGCATAATTAATCACCATTATGTATTTTAGCTCACTTCATCCATCTTTCAGCAGGTCCATGTTGTTTTGTGAGTGCATGAAGGACCACGTGGGCTACAGTCGCGGTCCAAAGTTGACATACACGTGTAAAGAACATCATGTCATGGCTGTCTTGAGTTTACAATCATTTCTACAACTCTCATTATTTTTGTGATAGAGTGATTGGAGCACATACTTGTTGGTCACACAAAAAACATTCATGAAGTTTGGTTCTTTTATGAATTTATTATGGGTCTACTGAAAATGGGTCAAAAGTATACATACAGCAATGTTAATATTTGCTTACATGTCCCTTGGCAAGTTTCACTGCAATAAGGCGCTTTTGGTAGCCATCCACAAGCTTCTGCTGGAATTTTTGACCACTCCTCTTGACAAAATTGGTGCAGTTCAGCTAAATGTGTTGATTTTCTGACATGGACTTGTTTCTTCAGCATTGTCCACACGTTGAAGTCTTGAATTGGTTGGTCCTTCACACATTTTAAACTATGCATAGTGACTTCATCTAAAAACTGTAAGTTGAAAAAAACCAACAACCAATGGTTTGTTTTTTTACAGTAAAATTCTGTCGACTGAGCTGTCAAATTTTTGTTTAGTTTTTTACTGTAAAATCCACGGTTGATGATTTTATGGCGCCATCTTTTATTATGGTAAAAAAAAAACTGGCTGCCAAATTGCCAAAATAAAATTAAACAGCGGTACTGTATTTCTATTTACAGTAATATGTTGTAAAAATTATAATAATAAAAAAAAAAAAACACCATATATTTTACAGTAAAAGTCTGGCAACTAAGCTGCCAGTTTTTTTTTCTGCAAAAACAGTGGTAAAATACACAGATTTGTTTTACTCTTTACGTAAAAAAGAAAGATGTCAAATATTTTAATTCATAGGCAAATTCATTAATAATCATTAAAAAATAATTTAAAAAATATATATAATATAATAATAATTACAATAATATAAATAATATATAATATAATAATAATAATAATTATTATTATTATTATTATTATTATTATTAAAAAACATATATTTTACAGTAAAAGTTTTACAGTAAAAGTCTGGCAACTAAGCTGCCAGTTTTTTTCTGTAAAATCATTGGTAAAATGCAGTTTCTTTTGACTCTTTACATAAAAAAAAAGAAGTCAAATATTTAAATTCATAGGCAAATTCATTAATAATCATTAAAAAATAATTTAAAAAAATAATAATATAATAATAATAACAATAATATAAATAATAATAATAATAATAATTATTATTATTATTATTATTATTATTAAAAAACATATATTTTACAGTAAAAGTTTTACAGTAAAAGTCTGGCAACTAAGCTGCCAGTTTTTTTCTGTAAAATCATTGGTAAAATGCAGTTTCTTTTGACTCTTTACGTTAAAAAAAAGAAGTCAAATATTTAAATTCATAGGCAAATTCATTAATAATCATTAAAAAATAATTTAAAAAAAATATATATATATAATAATAATAACAATAATATATAATATAATAATAATAATAATAATAATAATTATTATTATTATTATTATTATTATTATTATTATTATTATTATAAAAAAACATATATTTTACAGTAAAAGTTTTACAGTAAAAGTCTGGCAACTAAGCTGCCAGTTTTTTTCTGTAAAAACACTGGTAAAATGCAGTTTCTTTTGACTCTTTACGTAAAAAATATATATATATATATATATTTAAATTCATAGGCAAATTCATTAATTATTTACTGTTACATCCCCCTTATTTAACGTGTTATTTTGATCTTAGTAAATCAGGCCCTAACAGTTTTATATACAGTCTTGGTCAAAAGTTGACATACACTTGTAAAGAACATCATGTCATGGCTGTCTTGAGTTTACAATCATTTCTACAACTCTCATTTTTTTTGTGATAGAGTGATTGGAGCACATACTTGTTGGTCACACAAAAAAACATTCATGAAGTTTGGTTCTTTTATGAATTTATTATGGGTCTACTGAGAATGTGAGCAAACGTGCTGGGTCAAAAGTATACATACAGCAATGTTAATATTTGCTTACATGTCCCTTGGCAAGTTTACCTGCAATAAGGCACTTTTGGTAGCCATCCACAAGCTTCTGCTTGAATTGTTGACCACTCCTCTTGACAAAATTGGTGCAGTTCAGCTAAATGTGTTGGTTTTCTGACATGGACTTGTTTCTTCAGCATTGTCCACACGTTGAAGTCTTGAATTGGTTGGTCCTTCACACATTTTAAACTATGCATAGTGATTTCATATAAAAACTAAGTTGAAAAAAACCAACAACCAATGGTTTGTTTTTTTACAGTAAAATTCTGTCGACTGAGCTGTCAAATTTGTGTTTAGTTTTTTACTGTAAAATCCACGGTTGATGATTTTATGGCGCCATCTTTTATTATGTTAAAAAAAAAACGGCTGCCAAATTGCCAAAATAAAATTAAACAGCGGTACTGTATTTCTATTTACAGTAATATGTTGTAAAAATTATAATAATTAAAAAAAAAAAACACACCATATATTTTACAGTAAAAGTCTGGCAACTAAGCTGCCAGTTTTTTTCTGCAAAAACAGTGGTAAAATACACAGATTTGTTTTACTCTTTACGTAAAAAAGAAAGATGTCAAATATTTAAATTCATAGGCAAAATTCATTAATAATCATTAAAAATAATTTAAAAAAATAATAATATAATAATAATAACAATAATATAAATAATATATAATATAATAATAATAATAATTATTATTATTATTATTATTATTATTATTATTAAAAAACATATATTTTACAGTAAAAGTTTTACAGTAAAAGTCTGGCAAACTAAGCTGCCAGTTTTTTTCTGTAAAATCATTGGTAAAATGCAGTTTCTTTTGACTCTTTACGTTAAAAAAAAAGAAGTCAAATATTTAAATTCATAGGCAAAATTCATTAATAATCATTAAAAAATAATTTAAAAAAATATATATATTAATAATAATAACAATAATATAAATAATATATAATATAATAATAATAATAATTATTATTATTATTATTATTATTATTATTATAAAAAAACATATATTTTACAGTAAACGTTTTACAGTAAAAGTCTGGCAACTAAGCTGCCAGTTTTTTTCTGTAAAATCATTGGTAAAATGCAGTTTCTTTTGACTCTTTACGTTAAAAAAAAGAGTCAAATATTTAAATTCATAGGCAAATTCATTAATAATCATTAAAAAATAATTAAAAAAAAAATATATATAATAATAATAACAATAATATAAATAATATATAATATAATAATAATAATAATTATTATTATTATTATTATTATTATTATTATAAAAAAACATATATTTTACAGTAAACGTTTTACAGTAAAAGTCTGGCAACTAAGCTGCCAGTTTTTTTCTGTAAAAACACTGGTAAAATGCAGTTTCTTTTGACTCTTTACGTAAAAATATATATATATATATATATTTAAATTCATAGGCAAATTCATTAATTATTTACTGTTACATCCCCCTTATTTAGCGTGTTATTTTGATCTTAGTAAATCAGGCCCTAACAGTTTTATATACAGTCTTGGTCAAAAGTTGACATACACTTGTAAAGAACATCATGTCATGGCTGTCTTGAGTTTACAATCATTTCTACAACTCTCATTTTTTTGTGATAGAGTGATTGGAGCACATACTTGTTGGTCACACAAAAAACATTCATGAAGTTTGGTTCTTTTATGAATTTATTATGGGTCTACTGAAAATGTGAGCAAATGTGCTGGGTCAAAAGTATACATACAGCAATGTTAATATTTGCTTACATGTCCCTTGGCAAGTTTCACTGCAATAAGGCGCTTTTGGTAGCCATCTACAAGCTTCTGCTTGAATTTTTGACCACTCCTCTTGACAAAATTGGTGCAGTTCAGCTAAATGTGTTGTTTTTCTGACATGGACTTGTTTCTTCAGCATTGTCTTGGTTGGTCCTTCACACATTTTAAACTATGCATAGTGATTTCATATAAAAATGTAAGAATATTAATAATAATAAATGTAACGACCATTACATGTAGCCTGTCTATAGACACATGTTGCATATTCTGTGACGCAGCGAGGGTTTTCCACCGACGTTTCTGACGAATCAAAAGGATATGATGTATTCATTTTGGAAGTAAACCAATCCAATGTACATATGCTAAAAAAAATATGTAGTCTGCCTGTATTATTATCATTTGTGCTATCAGTGTCAACATGAGTTTGAGCACACTATTTGGTTTTAGACTCCGTATGCACAGTAGACAACAGTGGCAAGCATAAATACATAAGTTTACATCAGGGTCTCAAACTCAATTTACCTGGTAGACGCTAGTGGTAGAGTCAAGGAGAGGCTGGGCCGGATGAAGTATTCCTTTCAGAATCGTGTTTTAACCATGCGACACTTCCGCTTGCTTACATGAAGTTGCTCTTTGTGGTGCCCAAAGTGGGTTTGTTATGCTGTTTGCACCATTAAAGTTAAAGTTAAAGTACCTCTGATAGTCACACACACACACGAGGTGTGGTGAAATTACCCTCTGCATTTGACCCATCCACCTTGCTCCACCCCCTGGGAGGTGAGGGGAGCAGTGAGCAGCAGCGGTGGCCACGCTCGGGAATCATTGTTGTAGTTAGTGTTCTTTCAAGTGAGATTTGAGATTACCATGCTACATTTAATTACTCGCTACCCTGGTCGGAATATAAATGTATGTCTTATGATGGAGCCCAGCAAAAAATGGATTTTCAAACAAATTTTAGTTGCAAATGTTTTATCTTTTTGGTTACTTTTTTTTTTTTTTCTGGTTCCATCTCAACTTCAATCTTGTGGATGTGGGCCTTCTCTGTACAATAAGTTAAATGCCTTGTTATCGGTAAGCTTCACATGCAATATTAAAGTTGAGTAGTAAAAAAAATAAAAAAAGATAAGTAACCAAAACTTTTTTTGTTTTATAATTATTTTTATGTTTGCTATTGTATTTACTTTTTTAGTATTTTTTTATTGTATTTTTTTTATCCATTGTATATGTTTGTAGTCCTTTCTAAAAAAAATTAAAATCTAGGCGCTGTTTGCAATTTGCTCACATTTAAATTTTTCAAAGCTAAAAACTCAAAGCTCATGTTACTATTAGTGGTTTGTGGGGTGGCGTGGCTGCGGACCTGCAGCGAAGCGGGGTGTGTCAGGATCGGCTTCGAGACTAGTGACACAGCTGCGAGTGTTTGTCTGATCACCTGTCGCTCTGTTAAAGGCAGCAGTCGGGAAGGAGAGGATGGTCGGTGGATGGTAGAGAACGAGCGAGAGACTTTAACATGGCTGAGAAGCACAACGTATTGAAAAGTAAATCATTGTTCACAAAGATGAACGCGGCTGTCATGTCCGTCATTGGCGGTCCAGAGAACCCGGAGGAGCAAGACCTCCACATGGTTTAACAGCGAACATAGTCTATAATGTGGGAATGTGCAACAATTCTTCTCAACAAAAAAAGGAAAAATATAATCTTAGAGAACAATCTAATTTAGAACATTTGTATGCACGCAAAACACTTAAAACCTTTAGTACAGCGGTCACCAACGCGGTGCCCGCGGGCACCAGGTAGCCCGTAAGGACCAGATGAGTAGCCCGCTGGCCTGTTCTAAAAATAGCTCAAATAGCAGCACTTACCAGTGAGCTGCCTCTATTGTTTAAATGTTATTTATTTATTAACAAGCTGGTCTCGCTTTGCCCGACATTTTTAATTCTAAGAGAGACAAAACTCAAATAGAATTTGAAAATCCAAGAAAATATTTTAAAGACTTGGTCTTCACTTGTTTAAATTCATTATTTTTTTAACTTTGCTTCTTATAACTTTCAGAAAGACAATTTTAGAGAAAAAATACAACCTTAAAAATGATTTTAGGATTTTTAAACACATATACCTTTTTACCTTTTAAATTCCTTCCTCTTCTTTCCTGACAATTTGAATCAATGTTCAAGTATTTTTTTTTTTTTATTGTAAAGAATAATAAATACATTTTAATTTAATTCTTCATTTTAGCTTCTGTTTTTTCGACGAAGAATATTTGTGAAATATTTCTTCAAACTTATTATGATTAAAATTCAAAAAAATTATTCTGTCAAATCTAAAAAATCTGTAGAATCAAATTTAAATATTATTTCAAAGTCTTTTGAATTTCTTTTAAAATTTTTGTTCTGGAAATTCTAGAATAAATAATGATTTGTCTTTGTTAGAAATATAGCTTGGTCCAATTTGTTATATATTCTAACAAAGTGTAGATTGGATTTTAACCTATTTAAAACATGTCATCAAAATTCTAAAATTAATCTTAATGAGGAAAAATGACTAATGATGTTCCATAAATTCTTTTAAGTTTTTCTCTTCTTTTTTTCGGTTGAATTTTGAATTTTAAAGAGTCGAAATTGAAGATAAACTATGTTTCAAAATTTAATTGTAATTTTTTTCGTGTTTTCTCCTCTTTTAAACCGTTCAATTAAGTGTAAATATCATTAAGTATTAATAATAACATAGAGTTAAAGGTAAATTGAGCAAATTGGCTATTTCTGGCAATTTATTTAAGTGTGTATCAAACTGGTAGCCCTTTGCATTAATCAGTACCCAAGAAGTAGCTCTTGGTTTCAAAAAGGTTGGTGACCCCTGCTTTAGTATAACAGTGTGTAGAATTAAATTATAGAATGGATTAAGCAAATAAGTCAAAGAATGTACTAATATGATCCTGTTTAAGGAACTGTTCAAACTCAAACTGCTAATCAAGCATATTTGGTCACTGCATGACTGCGAGCTAATCGACTAAGTACAAAGGAAGAATAATTATTTAATTAACATTTTAAACCTTATTGAAAAGTCATCTCATTATGTGGATCAAAACTTACGTAACTATGTATTTATGAAAACTTTATTTATTGTTTATTTATGTAATTGACTTACTCATGTATTTAATTACCTACTTAGTCATGTATTCATTTGTTTATTCACTGTCGCTTCTTCCTACTCCTTTTTGGACATGTCATGACAAACTGGAAATAGGTGATGAATCATATTGTAATTGTATGCATGTTTGAAATAAACTAACACCATAACCATATCTATTTATATATATTTTTATTTCAAATCCATTCCTTCTGTTTACAAATGTTTTTGTTTGCAAATTCCTGTTTTGTTTGATTGCATAAAAAAAGACAAACATTTCTCTCCATAAAGGGTGTGACGGCCGCAATTACACTAAACCGGGGGTCTGCAACGTGTGGCTCTTTAGCGCCACCCTAGCGGCTCCCTGGAGCTTTTTCAAAAATGTATGAAAATGGACAAAAAGATGGGGGAAAAAAATATATTTTGTGTTTTAATATTGTTTCTGTAGGAGGACAAGCATGACACAAACCTCCCTAATTGTTAAAAATCCCACTCTTTACATGAAACATGCTTCACTGATGAGAGTATTTGCCGTGCGCCATTTTGTCCTAATTTCGGAAGTCCTTGAACGCACCGTAGTTTGTTTTACATGTACAACTTTCCTTGATGCTGCCACAGTAAGACGTGTTTCATGCCACTCCGTCTTTGTCTCTATTTGTCCACCAAACTTTTTATGCTGTGCGTGAATGCACAAAGGTGAGCTTTGTTGATGTTATTGACTTGTGTGGAGTGCTAATCAGACATATTTGGTAACTGCATGACTGCAAGCTAATCGATGCTAATATGCTATTTATGCTAACTGTATGTACATATTGCATCATTATCCATGGTCCGGTGGCCATGGATGAAGTGCTGGCTGTCCAGAGTCGGGACCCGGGGTGGACCGCTCGCCTGTGCATCGGTTGGGGACATCTCTGCGCTGCTGACCTGTTTCCGCTCGGGATGGTCTCCGGCTGGCCCCACTATGGACTGGACTCTCACTATTATGTTAGATCCACTATGGACTGGACTTTCACAATATTATACTAGACTCACTCGACGTCCATTGCATCCGGTCTCCCCTAGAGGGGGGGGGGGAGGGGGGATCACCCACATCTGCGGTCCTCTCCAAGGTTTCTCATAGTCATTCACATCGACATCCCACTGGGTTGTGAGTTTTTCCTATCCCTTATGTGGGCTATGAACCGAGGATTTCGTTGTGGCTTGTGCAGCCCTTTGAGACACTTGTGATTTAGGGCTATATAGATAAACATTGATAGATTGATTGATATGCCTCATGTTTTAGCTATATTTGAGGTCATTTTAGTTGCAGTTTCTGTTTCCTTCAACTTGAACACACTCATCTTTACCTTTGGCCATTCTAAGCCAGTAATGTCCAGGAGTTATCACACCCTCTGAAAAGCCTCCGTTTTAGTAATGTTTTCCAACGTTGTCAAAATTTGTAGAATAAATATTACATTTCAAATATTTCTGTCAACGAAGATTTGCGTCAGCCTGCGACACATAGTCATTTTGATAGTAGGCTAATATGACTAATATGGACGCTTCAGGCCCGGCCCTAACCAATCTGGCGCCCTAGGCAAGATTTTAGGTGGCGCCCCCCCACATCGGCAGTGAAGTGTATATACTCACAAGAAACCGAATAGCTTTGTCTTTGACCTTTTTTTTTACTTAAAGAAAGCAGATTAACAATCAGAATAGTTAACAAGATTAAAAAATATATGGATAAATAAATGAATGCAAAAAATAAAAAATGAATATATGAAATACAATAGTTTTTACATACATAAACACAAAATAAAACGTGTCAACAAGTTGCGTAAAATAAATTAAAAATACAATATAAATAAGGCACTGCACAAAACAAGATATCAAACCAGTATGACTTTAACAACTATATTACAAAAAAAGGGGATCCTACAGAGTTCTCTATTTGTGCTTTTTAATATTGCATTAACTAGAATGACTTACAAATTACTGTACACCAGGGAGTACTGTAATTACCTAACGTTACATTATTATTTTCCATAACAATTTAGCCCCCTCCACAATATTAACCCGACGTTAAAACAGAACTAGCTATTTATTGATTAGCAAATGCCGAATCATGTAACATTAGCTTAATGCTAAAAAGCCAGGATACTATCACATTCTGTTACAGACAAATAATTTAATGTAGGCTAATGTTACCTACCTGCTACCTCTGTCTTTTTCTCGTTTCTCCTCTTCTTTTCTTTTTTTTTCTTCCCTGGGCACCTGACAGTTTTGGCCGTTTTGACATCTTGTGTTGATTTTTTGATGTGGTGACGTCCAAAAAGAGTCATGATACGGGAAGGGAGGGGGCGCACCGTGCCGGGGGAGGGGGGGGGGGGGGCGTAATGTTGTAACAAATAATATTTCTATTAAATAGGCTTTACTTTGCATTTTAATTAACGTGGGATTATTTTATGTATTTAGAAATAATAGGTTTTTTTTTTTTTTTTTTACCTCCAACATTTGTGGCACTGGCGTGGCGCCCCCTGATGGACGGCACCCTTAGCATTTGCCTATACGGCCTATGCCACGGGCCGGCCCTGCTTACATCATGTGTTGCCTTCATTATAACACTTGTATAAAGCTTTACATTTCTTGCGGCTCCGGACAGATTTTTATTTTTTTGATTTGTATTTATTTTATTTTATTTATTTTATGTATTTATTTTATTTTGTATTATTTTTTATTTTTTATTAATTAATTAATTTATTTTTATTTTTTATTTTTTCATTTTTAGTGTTTATTTATTTTTGTTGTTTATTTTATTGTCTATTTTATTCTTTCAACATTTTGGGTTGCCGAGGGTTAGAGGTTAAATGTTAGAGGGCCACAGAATATGGGCCTGCAGGCCGAAAGTTCGGGTCCCCTGCTTTACACGGAAGAAATAATGTGTTTAGATGCCGAATCAACTTATTTAGAGTGTTATTTTTTCTAATAAACAGAAGCTACTCTGAAGAGAGAAGAGGCGGGGGGGTCTTCCAGAGAAGACAGGAAAGGAAACTCGAGCCAAATAACAAGTCCTGATAAATGTTCTTCAAATAATGACTTATTTGATTAAGCTTAATTTGAAGCCCTCGTATTATTCAATCCGAGTGACGTTCCCGCTGGAGATCCTCTGGAGACCTTTCAGCCAAAAAGAGGATTAAAATATGAGCCACCAGGGGCCCTCTGTGATCCATCCAGATCACAGTAGATGCCAGCAAAGAGCTCAGTACTGTAAGCCACAATCAGCTGTGAGCACATGCAAAATGATGTCACTTGCTTTGTCACGCAATTCCGACAGCGACATGCAGCAACGTCTGTTTGCATCTGCGGTGGATGTGCTGAAACCATCCATTTGCAGACTAATGGACGGCAAACAAAGTACCGCATATGAACCCTGCGGCTCATGAATTTGGGGAAAAATAGAAGCAGATTTGGAAAGACAGAGTTTGGCAGCTTAGGTGAGGTTCCGGCATCAACGGGCGGGTGCTACTTATGTAATATTTGCACAATAGCTGCGTAGGAGACACAAAAACACACTAAGATATCGAGGGCAAAGTTAAAATGGAGCTAGGGATGGTCCTTGCAGAGTACGTTTTGGGCTCTGCCTTTGTCGTTAACAGGTTCGCAGTAGTTGCCAACAAAAATTTGAACCGTCCAAGATTTAGACACAAAAGTAGACGTCCTGTATCGAGCTGAAAGTGACACTATTTGTATTTAATGTCAGTGAGAATGTAAAAAATCAATAGATTCAATTGATAACAGCTTGTCACAGGCTAAGCCAATCGATACCAGCTTGTCTGATCGTTCAACCGTTCATTGCCGTTTGACTTTTCTGGCATATATACAGGGCAGCCCCAGGCTAAATTGGGGTCTTAAGCAAAATTGAATTTAGAACCACCGCCATTACAACTTTTTTCCACTCTTCATGTAAAACAATTGTTAAACCTTTTTAATCAAACCTGATTTTTCTCTCAATTCATCATTGTACTAAAACAAATACATGGGGAAAAATTGTGAGGGATTTTTTTTATTTTTTAAACTTCATTCTAACATTTTTATATACCTTGCGACCCCAAATCCGAGTGGGATTTGAATCCAGTGCCTTCTGCTTCGCAAAAAAAAACATTTTTAAGGTGAAATCTGCCATTACATTTGTATCAGTTACAGTGCAGGAAACTGTTAGGAATACGTTTGTGGTAAAATGTAATTGGATTTCATTCATTGAGAAACTTTATTAAGCCACAAAGGAAATTGTTCCACACAGTAGCTCAGTTTCAAAGGATGGAAAGGGTAAGTATGGAAAGGAAAAGGCAGGTATAAAGTAGACAAAAAATTTTCCATAGTAGCAATATAAAATATAACATATATGTAATATTTACATATTATATATACAGTACATAACAGTGGTTCTCAAATGGGGGTACACGTACCCCTGGGGGTACTTGAAGGTATGCCAAGGGGTACGTGAGATTTTTTTTCAATATTCTAAAAATAGCAACAATTCAAAAATCCTTCATGAATATAAATAAAAACCTATCTTTTTTTCCAAATAGTTCAAGAAAGACCACTACAAATGAGCAATATTTTGCACTGTTATAATTTAATAAATCAGAAACTGATGACATAGTGCTATATTTTACTTCTCTATCTCTTTTTTTCAACCAAAAATGCTTTGCTCTGATTAGGGGGTACTTGAATTTAAAAAAAATTCACAGGGGGTACATCACTGAAAAAAGGTTGAGAACCACTGGTATATAATATATATTGATATATTATAATATTATATATTATATTATATTTTTATATAATATATACAATATGTAACAAATCCCAATTACAATGTACAATATTACAGTATATGCAACAGTAATTTACAAACGCTTCTTCATAGTACTTCACAAGTACATGGTATTTGCAAATGTATCAGTAGTAGTAATGCAAGCTCCCTTTTGATTATATGCTCTCTTGTTGTTATAACAAGTATGTATTTTCCTCAAAACACTGGTTGTGTGTAGGGACAGCCCCTGGCATTAGGAAGGAAGGAAGCATATTGTATTGCCATTGCACAAATACAAGGGAATTTCATTTTTAGCACAGACCCGTTCAAGAGCAGACATACAGGTGGGAAAAGGACGTGGGGAGTGGGTGAGTTAAAACAAAAAAAAGTATACCCCATGTTAAGCTCCTTTGAGAGGATCTCAGTCTGGGGCCTGGAAAATAAACTTGATAGCCACGATAAGCAGATATACACATGTTACAACAGAGAAACCATACGACTTGCAACAGTGGGGGGAAGGGGGGGGGGCTCCGGGGACGAAGCTGAGACGCCGAGATGAGCGGTCGCACCCTCTTTCGCTCCCGATCGGGAATCCAAACAACTGCTCGGATTATCCCACACTTCCTACTTTTTCTACTGTGGATTACGGATTTATATTTTAAACCTCCTCGGATACTCTACCCTCTTGAAAATGAGAGTCGTGAACGCGAAATGGACATACACAGTGACTTTTATCTCCACGACAATATATCGGCGAAGCACCTTGGCTTCGGAGCTAACGTGTTAGCATCGTGCTTGTCTGCACATCGAGGCAGAAGAAACATGCCCCTGACTGGAAGGATAGACAGAAAGTCAATAATACTACTATTACTTCTACTATCAGGAGACACTGAACTCAACCCTGGACCTGCAACAACACGGTTAATGTTGTCCCGACTGGCGAAGACTAGCAATGCTACTGCTAGCGTCGCCATCGAAGCTAACTCGGCTACCGGCTCGTCTCAGCTCAAGCTCACCTGTGCTCCTGCGGTCGGCGGCTCGGCGGAGGACTTCGCCCCGTTCATCGACACGGTCGGAGGCTCGGCGGCGGCGGTGGAGGACGACCCGGTCATCAGAGAAGGCAGCGACTCAGCGGAGGTGAACGACGCTGCGGCTGCGGTGGACGGCGACCCGGACATCGGTGATTGCGGGGAGCTGCACGAGATGGCGGGGGTCCACGCGACCTCTCCCCGGTCCCGGACGGCCGAGGACGCGGCATACACAGGATTTAGAGGCGCCTTTACACAAACATTTTCGTTATTCTCTTTCTCTTTGTCTTCAAAAAAGCCCGCCAAAAGGAAACCCAACCCATCCCCCAGCAACCCTACCTGGCCTCCTCCTCCCTCTCCCTCCCCTCCCCCTTTCTCTCCCTCCCCCTTCACCTGGAGGACGATCAATATGCCTCTCTCTCCTCTCTCTCCTTGCTCTTCAACTGCAACAGCAATAATAACCAACAATTTTTCTGGTCAGTACCACAACACAGCGGACTCTGATGCTCTTTTTGGTTCCAGTGGACTACACATCATCCACCTTAATGTGAACAGCCTCTCTGGAGCCAAACTCGACCAAATCAGAGAAATGTTCCTCAACACGAAGGTAAAAATCTTGTGTTTCTCTGAAACCAAATTTGATCAAAGTATTTCTGACTCAGAGATAGAAATACAAAACTTTTCGGTTATCAGAAAGGATAGGAATAAACACGGTGGGGGCGTTTGTATGTATATTCACCAGGATATTAAATACATAACTCGCACTGATCTTAACCACAATAACCTGGAATCTGTGTGGGCGGAAATCAAATTTAAAAATGCTAAACCGGTACTAATAGGGACTGTTTATAGACCCCCTAATCAGAGTGATTTCTATGGGGCTTTGGAAGAATGCTTGGCGGGGACAGACAACATGGAGAAAATTATAACTGGGGATCTGAACACAGATATTCAACGCAAAGATGCGCCTGTCTTCAGATCCTTCAGCAAGTTTTGTAATCTGCACGGTCTTTCCCAGCTAATAGCGCTACCCACAAGGGTGTGTGATTCCACCCAATCAACCATAGATCTCATTCTCACTTCAGACCGGCCTAAAATAAAAAATAGTGGGGTCATGATCTGTGGTCTTAGCGACCACTATCTAACCTTCTGCACCCGTAAAATAGCTAAACCTAAAGCCAATGGCCACATAACAGCCCAATCCAGATCCCTCAAAAAATACTCCAATGACAATTTCAATTTAAAATTAGATGAGTGGGACTGGTCCCCTGTGCTCGCGAGCAACCTGGTCGATGTCGCTTGGGATCGCTTCAAAACGGCGTTCCTAAAGATACTAAATGACATGGCTCCCGTGAAAACAGTCAGGATCAAAGCCCGCTCGGAACCATGGATGAATCCGGACCTATTAGCTGCCATAAAAGACAGAGACAGGAAATACTCTGAATACCAAAAATGTAAAACAGAAGTAGATAAACAACCCAATAATATCAACCTCAAATTACTCCTTTCAACTCTCAAAAAGCAATGCAATAAATTAAGAAATAAGTCAACCAACCTGACTAAATCCTTAAAAAAAAATTACATTAACGACAAAATAGAGGAAAACACGAATAAGCCACGTGAGCTCTGGAAAATTCTCAACAACCAGCTTCCTGGTTGCAGCCAGAAACTTAAAACAAGACTCACCAACATCAGCATCAAGGAGGGTGACTCCCTCATTACAGACAAAATGGAGGTAGCTAGCAGACTTAACGCCTTTTTCACCAGCATAGCTGCAACTCTTGTCAACAAGCTGTCCCACCACTCTGGTCGCTTTGGTGTAGAACACATTAAAGCCTTCTACAGAAAGCTAGGAGTATCCAACAATGATTTCAAATTAGAAATGGTCACAGCTGATGAGGTGTTTAAAAAATTGAGCGCGCTCCACCCTAACAAGGCCACCGGCCTTGATAATATTCCCTCCAGATTCCTCAGGGACTCTGCCTCCATCATTGCCCCGATCATCACGCACATAATAAACCTATCAATTACACAAGGCCAAGTACCAAAAGATTTTAAGATAGCAAGAGTAACTCCCCTCTTTAAAAAAGGAAGCAAATTGGAACCTGGCAACTACCGACCTGTTTCTATTCTCAGCTCCATTTCGAAAGTAATGGAGAAAATAGTTTATGAACAGGTCGATAGTTACCTTGCCACTAATAAACTCATGTACAAATTCCAATCCGGCTTCAGAACTAACCACTCCACTGACACATGCCTTCTCTATCTGACCGACCACATCAAACATGAGGTGGACGCGGGCAACTACTGCGGCATGGTCATGCTGGACCTTCAGAAGGCCTTTGACACCGTTAACCACGCTATACTGTTGGATAAGCTCAGAGCAATCGGATTTAACAAAACCTCTTGGAGCTGGATGCAGTCTTACTTGGAGGGGAGGGAGCAGGTGGTAGAGGTGAACGGCACCATGTCCCCCCCCCTCTCGGTGAGCTGTGGAGTCCCCCAAGGCAGTATATTGGGACCTTTACTGTTCCTAATATACATAAACGACATGTCATCGGCATGTGACTGTGAATTGTTTTTGTTTGCGGATGACTCTGCCCTGCTGGTATCCGGCAAGGACAAGTCACAGGTGGAGAAAATCCTCAGTGCTGAGCTCTGTAGAACTTGCACCTGGCTCGCTGACAACAAGCTATCAATCCACTTGGGTAAAACAGAATCCATCCTGTTTGGGTCCCACATCAAACTTAAGAGAGTCAATCACTTCACCATAAAAGTAGGTGACAGTGTCATCACCAGGAAAGATGAGGTCACCTACCTAGGTTCCATTCTAGAGGCTACCCTTTCCTGTGATAAAATGGCAACCAAGGTAATCAAAAAGGTTAACCAACGAACAAGATTTCTCTACAGAATTTCCTCTCTGGTCAACAAAAGCACCTTGAGGATTCTGGCGGGAACTCTCGTTCAACCCTTTTTCGATTACGCATGCACCTCCTGGTACCCTAGCACCTCCAAAACCCTCAAATCTAAACTCCAAACATCTCAGAACAAGCTAGTCAGGTTACTTCTAGACCTCCACCCCAGATCCCACCTCACTCCTACCCACTTCTCTAAAGTGGGCTGGCTCAAGGTGGAGGACAGAGTTAAACAACTTGCACTGAGCCTAGTCTATAAAATCCGCTACACCTCCCTGATACCGAAGTACATGTCAAACTACTTCCTTAACGTAAGTGACCGCCATAACCACAACACCAGGGGGTGCTCCACTAACCACGTTAAACCCAGATTCCGAACTAACAAAGGTCTTAACTCATTCTCTTTCTATGCCACATCAATGTGGAATGCGCTCCCAACAGGTATAAAAGAAAGGGCATCTCTATCCTCCTTCAAAACCGCTATAAAAGTTCACCTCCAGGCAGCTACAACCCTAAACTAACACCCTCCCCGGATTGCTAATAATCAAATGTAAACAATCAAATGCAGATTCTTTTTCTTATGCCTTCTGATCTCTCTCTCTCTCTCTCTCTCTCTCTCTCTCTCTCTCTCTATGTCCACTACTTGATGTCCATATCCCCCACCCCCCCACCCCACCCCCCCTCCACACTCCTGATTGTAAATAATGTAAATAATTCAATGTGATTATCTTGTGTGATGACTGTATTATGATGATAGTATATATGATAGTATATATCTGTATCATGAATCAATTTAAGTGGACCCCGACTTAAACAAGTTGAAAAACTTATTCGGGTGTTACCATTTAGTGGTCAATTGTACGGAATATGTACTTCACTGTGCAACCTACTAATAAAAGTCTCAATCAATCAATCAATCAATGCAGCCTTTCTGGCGCCGCTCCAGCCGTCTGTCGCACCTAAGGAGTTAAAGGGCCACAACACCTAGCGGCTGGTCACTTTAGTAGGAAATCATCACTGTGGTCGTTATACTCTACAGGTGTTTGTCTAGCATTAAAAGATTACAGTTGGTACAAAATGCGGCTGCAAGACCTTTGACAAGAACAAGAAAGTTTGATCATATTGCGCCTATACTGACTCACCTGCACTGGCTTCCTGTGCACTAAAGATGTGACTTTAAGGTTTTACTACTTATGTATAAAATACTACACGGTCTAGCTCCATCCTATCTTGCTGATTGTATTGTACCATCTGAAAGAAATCTGCGTTCAAAGAACTCCGGCTTATTAGTGATTCCCAGAGCCCAAAAAAGTCTGCGGGCTATAGAGCGTTTTCTATTCGGGCTCCAGTACTCTGGAATGCCCTCCTGGTAACAGTTAGAGATGCTACCTCAGTAGAAGCATTTAAGTCCCATCTTAAAACTCATTTGTATACTCTAGCCTTTAAACAGACCCCCGTTTTAGACAAGTTGATCTGCCGTCTCTTTTCTGTTCTGCCCCCCTCTCCTGCGTGGAGAAGTTACTAGGTGACCACAGATGTTGCGCTAGCTGTTCAAAGTCAGGATCCGGACTGGTGTTATCTGTGCATCAGTCGGGGACATCACTGCGCTGCTGACTTGTCTCCACTCAAGATAATACCCTGCTGGCCCCACTATGGACTGGACTCTCACATTATTAACTAGATCCACTCTGCATCCATTGCACCGGTCGCCCAGGGGTGGGGTCCCCACATCTGCGGTCCCCCCCAAGGTTTCTCTTTGTATCCCATTGGGTTGAGTTTTTTTCTTGCCCTGATGCGGGATCTGAGCCGAGGATGTCGTTGTGGCTTGTGCAGCCCTTTGAGACACTTGTGATTAAGGGCTATATAAATCAACTTTGATTGATTGATTGGTAATAGTTCTGCCTTGATGGAGCAATACCAAGACCCCAGATGAAATGGTGGCTTTTGCACATTGCTCGCTTGCAACCACAACACAACGTTGGCGGTGGTTCATTGTACATACAGAGTTGAGTTGCCAGATCAGAGTCAAGATCGTTGACCTACAGTCAATTAAACCATGAGTGGTAGTGGCAGTCCTCCTGGGTAAGTGAGACCGGGGACGGGTTTTCCTGTCTCCAAAGCCCTGAGACAACCCCTGCTGCTCTGGCTCCCGTTGATTTATTACTCTGTATTGTGTGACGAGCTTTTAAATAATCCTTTCACAGCAGGATGTGCAAATGCGAGGGTTTGTTTCATGCTTTTCATGTAGGCTACATACACAGATATGAAAGAAAAGAGAGAGAGAGAGCGATAAAAAGAGAAGATGAACCGGAATCTCCGTTGCGTAACACGATCAGACAGCAGGAATCTGCAAAAAGGGGGTCTATTGTTTGCAGGCATGCGAGGTACAGAGGGAGAGAGAGAGAACTGGTCAGAACCATGTGACCTGTAGCATCAGAACACACAAGTGACAGAAAGAGGACATGCACGCCACCTTAATCCTGTTCACAGCAGACTTTTTGCCGTCATTTACGAGGAAGAAAAGCCAGTGTGCGTGATGTGAAATGAGCAGGTCTTTAATTGAGTGAATGTCCATTTTGTATGTGGGCATGAAGCAAACCACCAGCCTCTAAAACGCAGCATCATTGCATCAGTAGAGTACGCCCACCTCAGGTTGTTACCATGGCACCAGTGCTCCAAAATACTACTTGAGGAAAATAAATTAGATTAGATTAGAAGAGGAAAAGCAAGGAACGAGGTTGTCAGTGGCTCTCCGCGACCTGGCAACGAAAGACAAGACGTTGGTTGGTGAGAAAAGCACCTACACCAGGATTATTCAACTACATAATGAAGAGGGCTGCAGTTTCAAGGGTCCAAGGGGTCGGGGGCCCGGACATCAAATTGTAGATGTTTTGTCAGGAAGTGCCTCTACAGGTTGTATTCCTTTGAGACTTAAAGGCCTACTGAAATTAGATTTTCTTATTTAAACGGGGATAGCAGGTCCATTCATGTGTCATACTTGATCATTTTGCGATATTGCTGAAAGAATTTAGTAGAGAACATCGACGATAAAGTTTGCAACTTTTGGTCGCTGATAAAAAAGCCTTGCCTGTACCGGAAGTAGCGTGACGTCGCAGGTTGTGGAGCTCCTCACATCTGCACATTGTTTACAATCATGGCCACCAGCAGCGAGAGCGATTCGGACCGAGAAAGCGACGATTACCCCATTAATTTGAGCGAGGATGAAAGATTCGTGGATGAGGAACGTTACAGTGAAGGACTAGAGAGCAGTGGAAGCGATTCAGATAGGGAAGATGCTGTGAGAGAAATCCCGCATAACAAACACCTCCCCCTCCCGTCCATATAACCCGCCAATACAAATCAAACACCCGCACAACACACTCAATCCCACAGCCCAAAGTACCGTTCACCTCCGCAAAGTTCATACAGCACATATATTTCCCCAAAGTTACGTACGTGACATGCACATAGCGGCACGCACGTACGGGCAAGCGATCAAATGTTTGGAAGCCGCAGCTGCGTACTGCGTTACACATACAAATTAAACAAAATGCTTATGGCAACATTCTGGTTGCGTACTCACGGTACCGCGTCTGCGTATCCAACTCAAAGTCCTCCTGGCAAGAGTCCCTGTTGTCCCAGTTCTCCACAGGCCGATGGTAAAGCTTGACTGTCATATTTCGGGAATGTAAACAATGAAACACCGGCTACAACGTAGCCGCTACGTGTTTGTGTTGCTGCAGCCGGCCGCTAATACACCGCTCCCCACCTACAGCTTTCTTCTTTGCTGTCTTCATTGTTCATTAAACAAATTGCAAAAGATTCACCAACACAGATGTCCAGAATACTGTGGAATTTTGCGATGAAAACAGACGACTTAATAGCTGGCCACAATGGTGTCCCAAAATGTCCGCTACAACCCGTGAAGTCACGCGCAAACGTCATCATACCGAGACGTTTTCAGCAGGATATTTTGCGGGAAATTTAAAATTGCACTTTACTAATCTAACCCGGCGGTATTGGCATGTGTTGCAATGTTAAGATTTCATCATTGATATATAAACTATCAGACTGTGTGGTCGGTAGTAGTGGCTTTCAGTAGGCCTTAAATTTACTTAAATAACAAAGTAAACACATCGACTTTCAATAAGTTCATTATACTGCCCTTGCTACTCAATTCCAGCGTGTGCAGTTAGTTAACAATATGAAGCAACATAATCTCCCGAAGTTTTGTTGGTGATTGATGTCACTTCTTTGGAAATACTCCCTTCGTCAGTTTGATTTCTTTACATTTCTTCTTTTATTTAGGATTGTTAGACTGAAAATACAGTATAAACATAAAACATTACCAATTATAAATGGGTTATATACCTGTATAGCGCTTTTCTA
>NC_084731.1:97146982-97149482 GCF_033978785.1 Entelurus aequoreus
CGACACACACACACACACACACATGAGGATTGCACCATGTCTTTGCTTTTTGTTTAATTAAGTCAAATCAGATGCAAAAGTTGTTGTGTCTGTGTGAGCAAATATCTAAAATTGTTCTTCCATCCATCATCCATCCTCCTCATTGCAGGACCAACACATATTTACTCAATAAATACTTATTTTAATGTTAAATTTAAAACAAAATATGTCTTTGTTTATTTTAAAGTAAACCAACAGGACACTCTTTGTCAACTATTTAACATTACTTAAAGCACTTTGGCTAAAAACAACTTTTTTTTAATTATTTTGCACCTCAAAATACCATTTCCAGAGTGTTCCCCCTCCTTTTTAAACTTGACAGGAGCGTTAAAGTTCAGCCTGGATTCTTTCAGTCGTCTGCGCGTCGGTGGCGCGCACATAGTTTGGAACGTTCTTCCAAAATAAACGTACAAGTTAGCGTCAGGCCAAATATAAACCGACATATGGCCAGGACTTTACACAACAACAACAACAACAACAACAAAACGTCAACAACACCCGCGCACAGTTTGTACTCACGCGTCTACGCGGGAGTGGAAAAAAAAGAGGAAAAAGATCCGTGCAGGTCGGTGCCGGTGATTGACTGCGGCGACAAGAGCGTCTCGGGCGTGTGAGAGCGTGCGTGCCGGCTGCGTGCGTGGGTGCGTATACGCGCGTCAGAGAGATAGAGCGCGCGTCGCTCCTCCAAATGATGACGAGCGCGCACCGGCCCGTCCGCTACACTTTCCGCTCTCCGACGAGAAGACTTCCAACCCCGAAGAAGCAGCGCCGAGACGTGCGTGGAAGTACACGCTTAAGACGCCGCGTCACGTGGTGGGCAACGCCCCCACTCTGACCAATAAGGACGAAGCACCGGACGGGCCAGTCTTTTTTTTTTTAATTTAAGAGAGGAGCCCCCCCGGAGAGACGCGCTTCGGAGCGGCCCTGGACGATAGGACGAGTGAGTGCGTAAAATAAGGACTTTTTTTTTTTGGTTTATTTAGCCACATTTTTCACCCAAATGAAAATAATAGGAAGGACGTTATTATATTCCAATATGTTATGAAGCGATTCAAAATTTATTTATTAAAGCATTAAAGCATTAATACACGTTATTTTCATAATACGCGCAAAAAAAAAACAACAAAAACTCCGTGCGTAATTAACGTGCGCATTAATTGACGCAGCCAGCGTGTGAAGAGCGTAGACAAATGTGGGCTAAATATACAAAAAAAAAGTCTTTATTTTACGCACTCACTTTGATGACGTCAGGGAGGGGATTGGAGACGCTCAAAAAGTCACGCAAGTTTCACAAAGTTAGTGGAAATTATTCTAAATAAATTGGGAAAACTCACACTACATGTGCGCTTTTTTTGTTTTGGTGTTTTTTCCTCGTGGATTTGTGCATAGCTCGCTTGGCAGCAACATGAGGGTTCCAGGTTCGATGCCCGCTCGTCACTGCCGTTGTGTCCTCGGGCTAGACACGTGCCCACCTGCACCCTGCAGTGCCACCCACGCCGGTTTAAATGCAACTTGGATATTTGGGGTTTCACTACGTAAAGCGCTTTGAGTCACTAGAGAAAAAGCGCTATATAAACACAATTCACTGCGCACACATGCAACAAAACTGCGCGCGCGTTTGATATCGGTATTATTTATCTTCCATCCATCCATCCATTTCCTACCGCTTGTCCGAGCGCATGACAATGTAGACACATTGAAGTATTCCCCACCCCGCCACGGAGGAGTTCCGTGCCGTGCCGTGCAGCTCCAAGCGGGCCTCTTCGTAATGATCTCGCCGCAATTATTTGGCATGGATTCGTGAGGTCCATGGCGCTGCGCGCACGCACACGCACCCATGACGCACACAAACGGAGGGTCTATTCGCGCAAGGGGGACGTGGAACACTTTTACGCGGGGGATTGTGTGTGTGTGTGTGTGTGTGTGTGTGTGTGTGTGTGTGTGTGTGTGTGTGTGTGTGTGTGTGTGTGTGTGTGTGTGTGTGCGTGGCAACTTGAGGGGTTATTATATCTGGAGGTATTACAACTTGGAAGTGTCGCTTAAGGAAAAATATGTGGAGGCCAACATGAATGTGTGTGTGTGCGTGTGTGTGTGTGTGTGTGTGTGTGTGTGTGTGTGTGTGTGTGTGGTGTGTGTGTGTGTGTGTGTGCAAACAAATTGTCTGCACAAAGAAGATTGCATTGGCTGCTTGACTGCTGTATTATTGTAAACATTAGCCAGGTGAAAAAAGACCAATTAGCTTAAAATTATTGACTTTCAATTGCAATATTGACAGAATACAATATGTTGTATTTTATCTGCATGCCTTGTTTCTGTCTTTTTTTTCTTGGCAAACAATTTTTAAACATATTTTAACTCACCTTTGTGCATGTGTGTTTGTCCTATGATTGGTTGACTTTTTTTTCCCCACCCACCAACTCTTTTTTTTGGAAGTTTTAAATCCACTTTTGTAGAAGATGCA
>NC_084731.1:97159482-97170116 GCF_033978785.1 Entelurus aequoreus
CCATCCTGCGCTCGGGATCTTTCTGTGTGGAGTTTGCATGTTCTCCCCGTGACTGCGTGGGTACCTGGGGATAGGTTGATTGGCAACACTGGAAATTGGCCCTAGGGCAGTGGTTCTTAACCTGGGTTCGATCAAACACCAAGACTGCACCTTTGTAAACAAAGGCTACGCCTATGTGAGAACTGGTGGGTGTTTTATTTGGATTATTGAGTGATCTGTGTAATAAGAGCCGTCTGCTGGCGACCTCATTCATTCGTCATGTGTCTCTCGATTACAAAATATCAGCCAGGTTACAATTGGAAATAATAATCGTTAAAAATATATCAAACAAACCTTTAACGAAGTGATCAGTGCAAAATTGTGCATTCTTTGACTCTGCTCCCTTGGACTGCAGTGTTATTCAAGAGTCACTTTTCTCGTCTTCGTTTTGTAAAATCCTGACATCTTTCGTCCTTCTTGGTTACCTCTCAAGGTACTCTGAAGAAACGTTTATCCTTTTTGCGTATTGAATGGTTTCAACAGCCTAAAACAACATTTTTCTTCGGGAAAGGCAAAATGTTGTCAATCAATCAATCAATGTTTATTTATATAGCTCTAAATCACAAGTGTCAAGAACGCTTTGACAACAGACGCTTGCTGGACCACCGCTTAAGTCTGGCATAGTTGCTGAGCCGGACGTGACGACAACCTGTACAGTATACAGAATACAACCTATACAGTAGATCCGCGCTATTCCGTGGGGTTACATTCTAAGACCATTGGCAAATGTCAAAATGTATTCCTGTTTATGTGATGCCACCAGCAAGGAGTAAAAGGTAGCACAACATACCTTTTCTTTGTGTGGAACTCAAAGTAAGATAGTGGGTTGAGTTGATGACCCACAGTTCATTTGCGCCGTGTGTTAATAACAAATAAAATTAAAGTAAGCTGAAAGTTTTATGTGCCTTTTAAAGCTTGTCACAGTATGATAGAGTTTAATGCAGATTTGTACTAATTTGATATTATATATTTTATTTCCACAAAAAATGGAACCTCAAACTATCAAGCGATAAATCAATCAATCAAAGTTTATTTATATAGCCCTTAATCACAAGTGTCTCAAAGGGCTGCAAAAGCCACAACAGCACCCTCTGCTCAGGTCCCACATCAGGGCCAGAAAAAACTCAACCCAATGGGATACAATGAGAAACCTTGGAGGGGACCGCAGATTTGGGGACCCCCCTAGGCGACCGGGGCAATGGACGTCGAGAGGATCTAGTTAATAGCGTGAGAGTCCAGTCCATAGTGGGGCCAGCAGGGGATCATCTTGAGTGGAGACAAGTCAGCAGCGCAGAGACGTCCCCAACTTATGCACAGATGAGTGGTCCACCCCGGGTCCCGACTTTGAACAGCTAGCGCAACATCTGTGGTCACCTAACAACCTCTCCACGCAGGAGAGGGGGGCAGAGCAGAAAAGAGACGGCAGATCAACTGGTCTAGAAAGAGAGGTCTATTTAAAGGCTAGTGTATACAAATGAGTTTTAAGATGGGACTTAAAGGCCTACTGAAAGCCACTACTACCGACCACGCAGTCTGATAGTTTATATATCAATGATGAAATCTTAACATTGCAACACATGCCAATACGGCCGGGTTAACTTATAAAGTGACTTTTAAAACTTCCCGGGAAATATCCGGCTGAAATGTCGCGGTATGATGACGTATGCGCGTGACGAAGTCAGAGTAACGGAAGTTATGGTACCCGTAGAATCCTATACAAAAAGCTCTGTTTTCATTTCATAATTCCACAGTATTCTGGACATCTTTTGCAATTTGTTTAATGAACAATGAAGGCTGCAAAGAAGACAGTTGTAGGTGGGATCGGTGTATTAGCAGCGGACTACAGCAACACAACCAGGAGGACTTTGTTGGAGCGCTAGCCGCGCTAGCCGCGCTAGCCGCCGACCTCACCTTGACTTCCTACGTCTCCGGGCCGCCAAACGCATCGGGTGAAGTCCTTCGTCCTTCTGCCGATCGCTGGAACGCAGGTGAGCACGGGTGTAGATGAGGGCTGGCTGGCGTAGGTGGAGAGCTAATGTTTTTAGCATAGCTCTGTGAGGTCCCGTTGCTAAGTTGCTAAGTTAGCTTCAATGGCGTCGTTAGCACAGCATTGTTAACCTTCGCCAGCCTGGAAAGCATTAACCGTGTATTTACATGTCCACGGTTTAATAGTATTGTTGATTTTCTATCTATCCTTCCAGTCAGAGGTTTATTTTTTTGTTTCTATATGCAGTTAAAGCACGATGCTATCACGTTAGCTCGTAGCTAAAGCATTTCGGCGATGTATTGTCGTGGAGATAAAAGGCACTGAATGTCCATTTGGCGTTCTCGACTCTCATTTTCAAGAGGATATAGTATCCCAGGTGGTTTAAAATACAAATCCGTGATCCACAATAAAAAAAGGAGAGTGTGGAATCCAATGAGCCAGCTTGTACCTAAGTTACGGTCAGAGCGAAAAAAGATACGTCCATCACTGTCTCTCAAGTCCTTCACTGTAACGTTCCTCATCTACGAATCTTTCATCCTCGCTCAAATTAATGGGGTAATCATCACTTTCTCGGTCCGAATCTCTCTCGCTCCATTGTAAACAACGGGGAATTGTGAGGAATACTAGCTCCTGTGACGTCACGCTACTTCCGCTACAGGCAAGGCTTTTTTTTATCAGCGATCAAAAGTTGCGAACTTTATCGTCGATTTTCTCTATTAAATCCTTTCAGCAAAAATATGGCAATATCGCGAAATGATCAAGTATGACACATAGAATGGATCTGCTATTCCCGTTTAAATAAAAAAAAAATCATTTCAGTAGGCCTTTAAATGCTTAAACTACACACCGCTCAGTGTACAAACTTTTTGATTTACGAACCACAGTCCAAATAAAAATATGCTTTGGTGTACAAACCTTGTCTCGGTGTACCAATGTTTCATCCACCCACAGGGAGGTTCGCAGCACATAATTTTTGTGCAAGGCAGCACAAACATTGTGGGCGTGCTCATCAACTCATTCAATCAGCATAGCACAATGCTGCTACTTTGTGTGACTTTTAAGTGTTCTTCATCCTTTTTACAACTTTTTTTCTAGTTTTGCCAGCTCAATATGAGTACAAGGAGAGCAATGACAAAGCAAAATAGTATTTAAAACATTCAGGAAGTATACACAGTGTTGTCCAAACGCTCCCCAACAAGGTTAAGTATATTTTATGTTTATTCCTAATCATTGTAGTGACCTGTGCGTTAAAGTTAAGTAGTTTTTATGATTTCAAACTGAGTGCACCACATGGCTAGTGACTGTGTGTGTGTGTGTCGGCAGCGTGGTTGAAATGAGGACAATTCAGCAAGTACTGTAGTTGTGGTTTTGACTTTTGCTAATAAATAGAAAGTAAATACAATACATCTTTGTTATGTTTGTTTGATACACTGCAAAAACTGAAATCTAAGTGAGATTAAATATCTCAAATAAGGTTGATATTTGCTTATTTTCTGTCTGATAAGATAATTCTTCTCACTAAGCAAATTTTATGTTAGAGTGTTTTACTTGTTTTAAGGGTTTTGGTCCTAAATGATCTCAGTAAGATATTACAGCTTGTTGCTGAGATTTGATGAGCTATATTGAGTAAAACATGCTTGAAACTAGAATATCAACTGTTGCAAAGCTGTGTCATCAACACTCACACGTATAAAACTACTTTTTCAAAGTAATAATTTCTTATTTCAAGCATGAAAAAAAAATCATAACTTTGACACGAATGTGTCTTATAATTAAAACAGATGACAGCCAAATGGACTTTGCTGTTTTATTTTCAATGAAACAAGAGAAAATACGTACTCATATAGTAGTACAGTTGGCACAGTACAGTAAACTGACAGTTAATATTTAAACATTTGACATTTCTAACAATTTTGAACAGAAAAGGTTCATGCACATTCAGATACATTTTTCAAAATTACAATTAAAAACATTTTGGCCGGGGGCCGGGCTGTATATATGCGCACTAATTGACTGAAAGAGCACGCACTTGGCGCGATGATGTCATGTTATCCATGGAAAAATGCATTTTTAGACGGCTAGGAGACCCCGAGAGTAACAAGATGTTGCCTTGTGCCTTTCCATTAAGAACAATAAATACGTTTTTAGTATAAGTTTGCTGGTTTCAAGAAATGTAATGCCGAGCGCATATC
Source organism: Entelurus aequoreus (assembly GCF_033978785.1). NCBI lineage: Eukaryota > Metazoa > Chordata > Actinopteri > Syngnathiformes > Syngnathidae > Entelurus > Entelurus aequoreus. Next base: position 97,163,701 of record NC_084731.1, read on the forward strand.
ATTATGTCAAGATAATGGCACTAGCATTTACTTCATTTAAGAATATTTTTCAACATATTGAGCAAAAAGGTCTCATAGTTTTGTTTTCTGCCAAGAAAAGTGCACTTGTTATTAGTGAGAATATTCTTATTTTAAGGTATTTTGGGGTTCATTGAGGTTAGCTAATTTTACTTGTTTTGGAAGTCTTAAAAGGCAAATTTTCTTGTTCTATTGGCAGATAATTTTGCTTAGTTCAAATAAAATACCCTAATGTTTGTATTTTTTTTCTTGTTTTTGAACACTGACTTTTTGCAGTGTACATAGTACTGTATAGCGCCTTATATATTGTTCAAAGTGTGCAAACCTTACGAAAATAAGGACTTTTTGTTGAAGCTTGAACCAATTATTCATGTTTACATTGTTTATGGAAGAATGCACTTCAGTAGAAAAACTTTTATTTATTTTACGAGCCCTGTTCAAGAACCAATAAAGTTCATACACCAAAGGTTCCGACTTAATTGTAAATTATTGCTGACTTAGGACACAAATAGGCTGGTCTTTCCCAGATAAACAAATATAAATTGTGATCAAAAATCTGCAAATCTGCAGAGTTGTGAAGGATAAAAAGGTTAATATCACTGTATTTCTTCTTTAATGAGTTACTGTAAAAGTTCATTTATCAGGTCACGCTTCTGAAGCATATAAACAGAGGTGGGTAGAGTAGCCAGAAATTGTACTCAAGTAAGAGTACTGTTACTTTAGAGATTTATTGCTCAAGTAAAAGTAAGGAGTAGTCACCCAAATATTTACTTGAGTAAAAGTAAAAAGTATGTTGTGAAAAAGCTACTCAAGTACTGAGTAACTGATGAGTAACCTGTTCGTTTAATGATGACGGCAACAAATAATGCACAAAACATAAAAATAGCAATGAGCAAATTCAGAGCCAGGAATATCTCTTAAGCAACCAAAACAATAATATATATTAAATAATAATACATTAACATACAAAAATTAAGGCAAATTGAGCCATGAATTGATTTACGTGGACCCCGACTTAAACAAGTTGAAAAACGTATTCGGGTGTTACCATTTAGTGGTCAATTGTACGGAATAAGTACTGAACTGTGCAATCTACTAATAAAAGTGTCAATCAATCAATCAAACCACAATAACTTAACAGCACCATAGGCTCAGTAGGCAGAAATTACAAAGGAAAATAACAAGTTACCGCGATGTGCTTCCTCAAATTTGATGTTGAGTTCATGTAAGCTTAAGCTTGTTGTCGTTTGCCGCTGAAACTTTATGTGCAGTTAATCATGTGACCGCCTGGCTCTGTTTGATTGGTGAAACGGAGTCAAACGTCACCAGTGACTGCATTTGATTGGTGAAACGCAGGCATGCTATAGATCCTACTTTGAAGGTCTGTCTGACGAACCAAAACAAACAAAGCGTGCATTAACAGATCGATAAAAATCAGTAGCGAGTAGCGAGCTGAATGTAGATAAATGGAGCGGAGTAAAAGTAGCGTTTCTTCTCTATAAATATACTCAAGTGAAAGTAAAAGGATGTTGCATTAAAACTACTCTTAGAAGTACAATTTATCCCAAAAGTTACTCAAGTAGATGTGACAGAGTAAATGTAGCGCGTTACTGCCCACCTCTGCATATAAACTCACATGGCGAGCGTCTGTGGTCACGCCAATACCAACAGAAGTAGCGTCAAAAAACACGTCTGACCATTCATTCCCAAACTTGGCACTTTAACTTTCGCTAATTATTCCTTTTTGTGGTCCGAGACTCTGTCCTCCCATTGCGCTACAAAACCGTCTCAACTATTCATCCGCTGCCTTTTTTCAATTTACTGTTCTCTTTTCATTTCCTGTAATTCATGTTTGTTTTTTTTTCTTCTTTTCTTTTTATCAGTCCTATGGAGCTCTCTAATGCTCATGTATTTATTCATGCACGTTGCTCCGGTGGGTGCATGGATGGAGCTGAATAGAAGCTGTGTGTGCGTGCATGTGTGTGTGTGTGTGTGTGTGTGAAGACGCTTATGTTTGTGTGCTACTGAGAAAAGGTCTTAATCTAACAACTGCATTGCCTCTGCTGAGACCTCCACGCCCCCACGTCCTGATGCCGTGCCCAGTCACGGAGTCTCCACACAGGCCAGCTTTGGGTATTGGGTGTGGGGCTTGGCCTGGATCCTCTCTGCTCATCTTCATGCAGCTCCACAATGATGCCTCCGTCCTGGTCCGACCGGGCCCGGAAGCAGCCTTCCTGGCCAAGATGGCGCGAAGAGGGGGGGGTGGGGGGGACGGGACGCCGGCTGCACTGTGGCCGAATGTGCAGTGGAGCGAAGAGAGGTGGAGAGGCTAACAATGCTATCAGAGAGCTGGCGACTGTCTCGCTCACGTTTGTCTTTATTTATCGCTCTTCACACACATAAAACGACGACAAAGCAAGAAAGGCAGTGGGAAAAAAAGTGGCCAGGATAAGACAAAAATAAGCCATACAAGTGGAGGAAAATGATCAAAAATAAATAAAAAATCAAACGACATTAGCTTTTGGCCGAAGTCCTTTTGACATTGGCCCCCAATGGTACGGAAAAAAAAAAAAAGCAACATTTTTAACAGAGTTCATTCATTGACCGCTCGCAGCCAAGCCAGTAAAGCACAACCAGGGGACGAGCTGCTGCCAACATAAATAACAGACGCAAACAAAGGATAAAAAGCACAAAAACAACTTGTTGAAAGCTACTGTTTTTTTTTTCCTGCCTCTGCCATTTGACCCGTGCTTTTTTGTCCACAATGTCGTGGCGATTGTTTTTTTGTTTTTTTTTTACCTTGGGGATCAGACTTTGCTCGTTGTAACATCCCGGTGATGTTTGGACAAGGTATTACAAATTAAATGGGCCTGGGCCGGTGGAGTGGCTTCAGCAAACAGTTTAATAAACATTGCTGACATCGAGAAAAAAAACGTCGACGTTCCACAGTGTTCAACGGAGAGTTGACCTCTACACGGCCGGACATTATTTGCATCAGCACCAAATGATCAATCTCAATAGATCAGGGGTGGGCAATACATTTTTACCGGGGGCCGCGTGAGCAACCCGAGCACTGCTGGAGAGCCACACCGACAATATTTCAATTAAATTTTGCTCAAATTAGTTTTGATATACCGTAAGATAAATAATAATAATAATAATAATAATTATTTAATTTAACCTAACTTAACTTTATACAAAAGCTTTATTTTTAACACTGTCTTACACAACACTTTCTGATGTATAATACAATGCAAAAATGTCAATTTCTGTCACTTTATCCTGCATCCTCTTTAAAAGTCCAACATTTTCCCCCGTCAGATTTGGACAACCATCTGTTGTCACACCTGCCGGCTTGTCCCATTTCAGTCCTAACATGTCCAAACACGCATTTACCTATGTGAACAAGTCATTAGCTGTGGTTGTCTCTTTAATTGACTGACATGGCTGCCAGCTCCTCCGTGATTTGAAAGTCTGCAGTTATCCCACGTAAGAAGATGAGCAGCTGGGCGGTGTCACGTACATCGCAGCTCTCATCCAAAGCCAGCGAAAACAGTTCTGTTCTTCAGCTGAAGCTCCAAGTTTCCACCAATGGTCTCAACCCGCCTCGTTACAGTGCGTCGGGAGAGTGACACGTTCTCAAATGCGCCCCTCTTCTCCGAGCATATCAGCGCAACAGAGTCCAATAAGCACTCCTTAATAAACTCTCCGTCAGAAAACGCCTTACTTTTTCTGGCGATTTTGTGGGAAATGACGAAACTTGTCCTGACAGCTGCATCTCTGGGGGTGTGAAATTTGGCAAAAAGTCCTTGTTGGGTTTGCAGTTTTACCATCAACGCATCAGCCTCTCTTGTGCGCGCTTCATCAGACAGATTCCGGTAATTTTCCTCGTGCTTCGTCGTGTAGTGGCGATTCAAATGATATTCTTCAAGCACAGCAACCTGTGTACCACAAATTAAGCACATGGCTTTACCTTTAATTTCTGCAAAGAAATACTTGGCAGTCCATGTCTTGTTGAAAACACGGCAATCGTCATCAACTTTTCTCTTTTTAGCGTCTCGGGGGTAACCGTGCATCACTTGTCGCTGTGCACCTTCACTCACAGGTTACACACGGACATAGGCCCATAAATAACACTTTTCAAAATAAAAGCAGCACAGTTGTATTGCACGCACGACATAGATGTTTTTTTAAATGTATTTGGTAATTTGTGATTGCCGCTTTTCACATTCACTCACAATCGCGCACGAGCATACGTCCACACGGAAGTAATACAAATAACGCTTTTCAAAACAAAAGCAGCACCGTTGTATTGCACACTCGACATAGATACTTTATTAAATGTATTTTGTAAGTAGACTAAAAAAAAACATAATTTTTGTAATTTATGTGGCCCGCGGGCCGTAGAATGCCCAGGTCTGCAATAGATAGACAACTCTTGCATTTACTCACATTTTGTCACTGGGATTGATGCGATATTCACTGAATAATTATGGTAAACTATTCGAAAAAATTGCTGCAATTTGACAATTGGTATTGAGAAAGTAATTTGTCACAGTCAGAGTTTTCAGTCTGTTGTGGCCAGTGCCCTGTACTTTGCAGTGGTTTGTTGGGGGAGCAGCACCAGCAAAAGGGACTTAAACCGGGTTGACAAACTGCTCGCCATATATATGTTTATAATGTATATTTTCTGCTGGATCTACTCTATTTTATGCTGCCCTTTTTTTTTGGGCTGCAGCCGTTACATATACTGTAATATTGCACATGGGATTTGTTATATATTGTATATATTATATAAAAATATCAGTATATATTATATACTGTATATATAATATGTAAATATTACATACGTTATATTTTACATTGTTACTATGGTACATTTTTAGTCTACTTAATACCTGCATTATCCTTTCCATCCTTACCCTTTCCATCCTCAGAATCTGAGCTACTGTGTGGAACAATTTCCCAATCAGTAACGTTTGTCTAAGTCTAAGTCTAAGTCCTGACGCTTGATGTCAAACAAAGAAACAACCCAAAATATTGTCTTTTGTTTCCTGTGTTGTCATCTCCCTCTTTTGTGTCATGATCTGTGGTCTGGATTATGTTTTTGTTATTCTTTTGTTAGTTTTGGACTCTTTTAGTTCCTGTTTGCGCTCCCTTGTTTGTTTAGTTACCATGGTTCTTCTGTCATAACGGGGTTTTCGCAGCTTACTGCGAGGTTTGTTCTCCCGGGATGCAAACGGACTATTCCGGACAAGGCTTGCAGGTAGGAACATATGTATTAATCTAACTACAAAATAACAGGCAAAAACTCTCTAACTGTGGCATGAAATAAACAAGACTTACGTAAAGGGTTGCGTGACAATAGCATGAAGCAAACAACTAGCATAAACTATAGCATAGCAAGAAACAAACAACATAACTATGGCATGGAACAACAATGAAACTGTGGCATGAAACAACTAACATGAACTATGGCATAGAACAACATGAAACTGTGGTAGGAAACCAAAAACTAGCATAACTATAGAATCAGACCTGAAACGAGCAATGACGCCAGGCCGACTGACTGGCAAAGGCGGTTTAAATAGTCTCTTTATTAGAGCCAGGTGAGCGTCCGAACACCAGCGGCGGGTGAAAATCATATGCCACCATGGCAACCAAAACAAACAAGAGTGCACAAAAAACAGGAACTAATGCAGTTAAACTAACAGAACATAACGAAAACATGATCCGGACCAGGGATCGTGACATTTTGAACATAATGGAGGTTATTCTGTATCACACAGCTTTGATATCACATCATTTACAATCATGCGAAAAACTAGGGCAATCCATGGGGTGTCGTATTTGTCACCCCCTATGGGTTGTGCTCAAAATGCTTTTGGATGACATGCTGCCATGCATGTCATCCAGTTGTCGTGAAAGGATAACAACCAATCACCGGGAGCCACATGGTTAAGGACTTGTTGTTGTTCCGCTTGTGCCCCTGCAAGGAGGTTTTGGTGCATGCTGGTTTCAAACCAGTCTTGCTCAAATATTAGACACGTGCTTGACAATCCCCTTCAGATTTTTACCAAATTCTGTTGTGATTTGACTGGAAACGGTAGGTGTTTTTTTGTGTGTGTGTGTTTTTTTATAGAGTTAATTCAGCTGTGTGAAAATTTTCAAGTAAATCCAACACAGTCCAACTTTAAAAACAGTGAAAAATAAAACAATGATCTGTTGCAACTTCCATTATCTCCTACAGTTTCCTTGCAGCAAACTATTTACAAATCACTGCAACTTCCACCGCAGAAAGCATTTCAAAGAAGGCTCATGAGATTAAAAAAACAGAAAAAAAGGTGAAGTTTAATAAGCATTTTGTTGGATTGGGTCAGGGTTAGAAATAAAAAAAA
>NC_084731.1:97170136-97175136 GCF_033978785.1 Entelurus aequoreus
GAGGAGGAGTGACACCAGCTGGGCTGCTAAGGCTAACACCTAATGGGACGCACACACCCAGGGATTTGATCACCCTGGGGTGGGCCCTTCCTCAGCAGAGGGTGTCTTGTGGTAAGCCGGGCCGAAACACCCCGTGACGCTGGGGCACACAACTGAAGATGTGTCCCAATGGTGGAAAAGCCTCCCAGCAGTGTCACTTAGCCTCACTTAGGTATGCGGTCAGGTGCAAGCCTGGCTCAGGGAGGAGGACGCCCCTGCCATGCAGAGTCCCCAGGGATTGTACCAACTAGTCCTTTCAACAAATTATAATTAATATGCCACAAATTAATCCCGCATAACAAACACCTCCTCCCTCCCGTCCATATAACCCGCCTATACAACTCAAACACCCGCACAACACACTCAATCCCACAGCCCAAAGTACCGTTCAAAGTTCATACAGCACATATATTTCCCCAAAGTCACGTACGTGACATGCACATAGCGGCACGCACGTACGGGCAAGCGATCAAATGTTTGGAAGCCGCAGCTGCGTACTCACGGTAGCGCATATCCAACTCAAAGTCCTCCTGGTAGAAGTCTTCGTTGTCCCAGTTCTCTACGTGTTTGTGTTGCTGCAGCCGCCACTAACCCATCCCTCCAGGACTTGTTCTCCTCCAGGACCAGGAGGCGTGTGGGTCGGATCACAGCTGACTCTTCTCACCCTGGACACACACTATTCTCCCCTCTCCCCTCAGGCAGGAGACTACGCTCCATCCAGACCCACACCTCCCGCCACCTGAACAGTTTTTTCCCCTCGGCCATCAGGCAAATGAACAATAGCTCCTAACAGTAGCTCCTTGAATTCCTTGAATCCCTTCTAATTCTATCTGATAGCTCAGTCACAACTCTTTTTATACCAAATATGTGTTATATGTGTTTTATGTCGCATGTTTGCACCAAGAAAAAATCCTAGTTTGTGAACCCGTTCTCAAACAATGGCAATAAAACTATTCTGATTCTGATTCTGATTCTAATACACCGCTTCCCACCTACAGCTTTCTTCTTTGCTGTCTTCATTGTTCATTAAACAAATGGCAAAATATTCACCAACACAGATGTCCAGAATACTGTGGAATTTTGCGATGAAAACAGACGACTTAATAGCTGGCCACAATGCTGTCCCAATATGTCCGCTACAATCCGTGACGTCACGCGTAAACGTCATCATACCGAGACGTTTTCAGCAGGATATTTGGCGGGAAATTTAAAATTGCACTTTACTAATCTAACCCGGCCGTATTGGCATGTGTTGCAATGTTAAGATTTCATCATTGATATATAAACTATCAGACTGCGTGGTCGCTAGTAGTGGCTTTCAGTAGGCCTTTAACCTCTGTGTTCGCGAGCACTTTGCAAAATCAAAGGTGAGGCAAGAAATCTGCGTTCAATGAACTCCGGCTTATTAGTGATTCCCAGAGCCCAAAAAAAGTCTGCGGGCTATAGAGCGTTTTCTATTGGGGCTCCAGTACTATGGAATGCCCTCCCGGTAACAGTTAGATATGCTACCTCAGTAGAAGCATTTAAGTCCCATCTTAAAACTCATTTGTATACTCTAGCCTTTAAATAGACCCCCTTTTTAGACCAGTTGATCTGCCGTTTCTTTTCTTTTCTCCTCTGCCCCCCTCTCCCTTGTGGAGGGGGGGGACACAAGTCCGGTGGCCATGGATGAAGTGCTGGCTGTCCAGAGTCGGGACCCGGGGTAGACCGCTCGCCTGTGCATCGGTTGGGGACATCTCTGCGCTGCTGACCCGTCTCCGCTCGACATGGTGTCCTGCTGGCCCCACTATGGACTGGACTCTCACTATTATGTTAGATCCACTATGGACTGGACTCTCACTATTATGTTAGATCCACTATGGACTGGACTTTCACAATATTATGTCAGACCCACTCGACGTCCATTGCATCCGGTCTCCCTTAGGGGGGGGGGAGTCACCCACATATGCGGTCCTCTCCAAGGTTTCTCAGTTTCTCATAGTCATTCACATCGACGTCCCATTGGGGTTGTGATTTTTTCCTTGCCCTTATGTGGGCTCTGTACCGCGGATGTCGTTGTGGCTTGTGCAGCCCTTTGAGGCACTGGTGATTTAGGGCTATATAAATAAACATTGATTGATTGAAAGGTAAGGCACATTATTATCAGAATCAGAATCTGAAGTACTTTATTAATCCATGAGGGGAAATTAAGATTTTCAGCACAATCCCATTCAAGATCAGGGAGACAGAACAGGATCACTGACGGGTCTGCCAACTTCCGGCGCCCCTTACAAAATAAGATGAGAAACAGGTAAACGCTGGGGAGGGGAGGGTGAGAAAAAAAAAAAAATCAATCTAAGCCTTGGCTCTTGGAGAGGGGGTCCAGACTGAGGCCAAGGGGATCTCTGCCAAACCAGAGTCCGTTTGGAGAGACTGGAGGAGATGCGGATGAAGAGACAGGGCTGCGGAGCTGCGCTGAGCGCCGGGACGGACAGGCTTCAGAGTGTCTTGATTGAATTGAGCAGGTATCGGACACCTCGGCCCCCCCATTGTTTACCTGCATCTCACCTTTTTTGTAAGGGCCGTCGGAAGTTGGCAGACCCATCAGCGATCCAGTAATGTTGGATCCTGTTCTGTCTCCCTGTAATGTTTGTCTGATCTTGAATGGGATTGTGCTGGGAATTTTAATTTCCCCTCGAGGATTTATAAAGTATTTCTGATTCTGATTCTGATTCTGAAAAAAGCTCATAACCATAGCACACATAAGCATGTGTGTAAGAAGTAAACATCAAACATCAAAGAACACAAAGGACATTAAAGACATTAAAAGAGCAGAGCTGATGCAACCAGCCACTTCTACATACAGCTACAAAAACAACAAAAAAAAACAAAAAAAAAACATTTATACTGTTGTGGCCTCTGCGGTGTTCCACAGAGGCCTGCTGGGGTGGGGAGGAGCATCGCCAGAGACAGAAATCATATGGTCTAAAAATGCATTTTTCCATGGATAACATGACATCATCGCGCCAAGTGCGTGCTCTTTCAGTCAATTAGTGCGCATATATACAGCCCAACAAAATTGTTTTAATTGTAATTTTGAGGAATTTAACTGAATGTGCATGAACTATTTCTGTTCAAAATTGTTTGAAATGTCACATGTTAAATGTTTAAATATTAACTGTCAGTTTACTGTACTGTGCCAACTGTACTACTATATAAGTACCTATTTTCTATTGTTTCATTGAAAATAAAACAGCAAAGTCCATTTGGCTGTCATCTGTTTTAATTATGAGACACATTTGTGTCAAAATCATGATTTTTTTTTTTTTCATGCTTGAAATAAGACATTATTACTTTAAAAAAGTAGTTTTATACTTGTGAGTGTTGATGACACAGCTTTGCAACAGTTGATATTCTAGTTTCAAGCATGTTTTACTCAATATAGGTCATCAAATCTCAGCAACAAGCTGTAATATCTTACTGAGATCATTTAGGACTAGAGATGATAAGCCGATAAATGCTTTAAAATGTAATATCGGAAATTATCGGTATCATTTTTTTTATGATCGGTATAGTTTTTTTTTTTTTTTTAAGTTTTTTAATTAAATCAACATAAAAAACACAAGATACACTTACAATTAGTGCACCAACTCAAAAAACCTCCCTCCCCCATTTACACTCATTCACACAAAAGGGTTGTTTCTTTCTGTTATTAATATTCTGCTTCCTACATTATATATCAATATATATCAATACAGTGTGCAAGGGATACAGTCCGTAAGCACACATGATTGTGCGTGCTGCTGGTCCACTAATAGTACTAACCTTTAACAGTTAATTTTACTAATTTTCATTAACTACTAGTTTCTATGTAACTGTTTTTATATTGTTTTACTTTCTTTTTTATTCAAGAAAATGTTTTTAATTGATTTATACGGAGCCCCTAAAGGGACATGGGGAAATGTTTTTTTTTATAATTATTTGTAATTTTTTAATTTTTTTTTAGACATGTATCTCGTGCACACAAGAAACTTTTTATAAAGTTATAAAAAATAAAATTAAAAAAATATATATATATTTTTTGTATTTATTTTTTTTTTTTTTAGACATGTATCTCCTGCGCACGAGAAACTTTCCCCCTTTAGACATTTAGACGTTAGTACATTTATCTTATTTTATTTTAATTTTTTTTTTAAAAAGGACCTTATCTTCACCATACCTGGTGGTCTAAATTAGGCATAATATTGTGTTAATTCCACGACTGTATATATCAGTATCGGTTGATATCGGTATCGGTAATTAAGAGTTGGACAATATCGGAATATCGGATATCGGCAAAAAAGCCATTATTGAACATCCCTATTTAGGACCAAAACCCTTTAAACAAGTACAAAACATCTGCTTAGTGAGAAGAATTATCTTATCAGACAGAAAATAAGCAAATATCACCCTTATTTGAGATATTTCATCTTACTTAGATTTCAGTTTTTGCAGCGTACATTAGCATTATAAACACACACTTAAATGATGGACTTAAAGAGCACAACAATAACAATGAAAACAAAACAACAACAACCAGGGCCGGCCCGTGGCATAGGCCGTATAGGCAAATGCTAAGGGCGCCGTCCATCAGGGGGCGCCACGCCAGTGCCACAAATGTTGGAGAAAAAAAAGAAAAAAAAAGTTGGTACTATTATTTCTAAATACAAAAAATAATCCCACGTTAATTAAAATGCAAAGTAAAGCCTATTTAATAGAAATATTATTTGTTACAACAAATGTGCGCCCCTCCCTTCCCGTATCATGACTCTTACCACATCAAAAAATCAACACAATATGTCAAAACGGCCAAAACTGTCAGGTACCCAGGGAAGAAAAAACAGAAAAGAAGAGGAGGAGAAACGAGAAAAGACAGAGGTAGCAGGTAGGTAACATTAGCCTACATGAAATGATTTGTCTGTTACAGAGTGTGATAGTAACCT